>NW_024582536.1:631015-642119 GCF_018398535.1 Haplochromis burtoni | reverse complement strand
TATATATATATGTATATATGTATATATGTATATATATATGTATATATGTATATATGTATATATATATGTATATATGTATATATGTATATATATATGTATATGTATATATGTATATATGTATATGTATATATGTATATATGTATATGTATATATGTATATATGTATATGTATATATGTATATGTATATGTATATATGTATATGTATGTATATGTATATATGTATATGTATGTATATATGTATATGTATATATATGTATGTATATATGTATATATATATGTATATATGTATATGTATATATGTATATATGTATATATGTATATATATGTATATATCAGTTAAGTTACTCAATGTAACGTATTGTGAATACTTTTGATTACTTGATATATTATCATGCTTTTTACAACTACATGAATGTACTATTGCTGTGGGATTTATTACTATTACTGAAGGGTACTCACCACCAAGCTAACATTGCTAGCTGGCATTAGCTGAGGTTAGCTCATGGACTGCTTTCAGAACTGCACATGATTATTTGCAGCTAGCAGGTTGTTAATGCTAACCATCAAGTCTAACAGTCTGCAGTCTAGTACACCGTAGTACATCGAAGATACTGAAGTGGCACATAACCCAGGTAGCTATCACAACTAAAACAAAGTAGCTGCAGTAGGCTAACGTTAGTTTTTAAAAAATAACTTTCTTTAGGTTGGAGGTGAAGTCTTTTGACGCTGAGAGCAGCTTGGTTGCTGGCAAACAGAGTTTGCATTGCACGGTCAGATTTCCCGTTCTTCTTTAAATGTGAAGTGGCGTCGGAATTTCCAAGTAAGAAAAGCATTTCTGCCCGTGCACTGCTGGCTCTGGGTCCACTGTGTAACTGACGCCACCAACATTAACAGGACGTTTACATTAAAGCCTCTTATTGCGTGTTTTGTTTGGGTTTCTGGTAATGCATGGAATTAACAAAATTAGAGAGGGGATAGCCTAATATGAAACAGGAGAAGACCGCTGTGTAATCCATTTATTTCAACAAAGTAACTGAATTCTAATCATCACCTATTTAAACAGTAACTGTAACAAAATACAGTCACTCATATTTTGTATTCTGTTACTCCCCAAAACCGCATTTCATGTTTGGTGACACGTTGTGCTTTATTTAGTCATGTCTCAAATCTTGTTGTAATTTGTGGTTTTGTTTAGTATTGCAATATGCAAACAAATACTGCTACTTGCCAGATAGTAGAGTGGAAAGCCATGGAAAACAAAATGAGAAAGCTGGAACAGGTATCGACTTTGATGAAATGCTGCCTGCTGAGGATTTGTGTGTTTACCAGCCAAGAGCAGCTCTGACAAAGACAGAGGCTGACAGAGTGAGGAGGAAATAGCTGTTGCCACATCAGCTTAGTAATTTACTCAACTTATCTTCACATAGTGCAAAAGCAGAAACACAGTGATGTTCAGTTCAGTTTTTAAATTCAATTTAACCAGTAACATGAACGATTATGTCCCCGAAAAAGGTTCCTGGGAGAAAAAACATCACGGAGCCCAAACTCCGTTATCCATGACAGGCGGTGGCAGATGGAAGGATTAACAGAGCTGGAGCCTCTTCACTTGTTGTGGCTTCGGAAGTAAAATATTTGCAAGAACAAGAAAGCAAACACAAATGTTCAAAGTGTCTCTCTGACTTTACAGCTGCTGGGTGAAGACCGATTTCAGGACATCGAGAAGATCAAGACGATTGGCAGCACCTACATGGCCGTCTCTGGTCTGTCACCTGAGAAGCAGGTGAGACCCTTGGGGCCGGCTGTTTTCTTTACTTTACATGAACAAAATAATTTGTATACATTAAATGAAAATAAAAGGTAATTAAGTGGTTTTAAAAATAATACGAAGATTTAATGAATCTGATTTCTAACATTCTGACGTTTCATTTCTCCAAACATGCTGGTTAGGATCCTCACACTAAGATCGCCATCTGTTAGCTAGTTAAGTGTAACTTTGCTGAAAATTGGTTGTTTGATCAAAGTTTTGCAGCATGGCTGGAGTCAGTACCACGTGAACTATTTTGCTTCTTGTAATTTGGTATTTTGAGGCAGAAGTACTAGAAAATATCAGAGGACTTTTCAGGCTGTGTGGAAGTAATTAAACTAATAAATAAAAATAATGACAGATCCCAGCCCGTCGCATCTGCTCGAGTGGAAGCATTAGATCGTGTGCCTAAAACCTTGAGTGAAGGCTTCAGTATCCACGGCGGTGAAAAGAGTTTTCTGACACAGTTCATCTCTGATGCGCCTGCCCTGCAGCTGGTCCTGATGTTCAGCTGACTCAGACCCTTCTGCTCTCACTCCCACAGCAATGTGAAGATAAATGGGGTCACCTGTGTGCGTTGGCAGACTTCGCCATCGCCCTCAACGAGAGCATCCAAGAGATTAACAAGCACTCCTTCAATAACTTTGAGCTGAGGATCGGTAAGAGCTTTGATGACGAAAGAGTAAAGTGGGTAACATTTTGTGGAGATCATCTCAGTCTAAACACTCAGAGTGGAGTGGACTCAGTTTTAATTTTCAATGACAAACACCAGAACGCTGTGTGAGGACATGTGGGTAGTAGTTTCTGCAGTGCAGGTGAAAGAAATAAAAGCAAACAAAAAGCATTTTTACCTTTTAATGTGGCTGCAGCACAGAAATAATGTTCTCAGTGTGTCACTGCATCAACCTGAAATCCATGAAACTGAGAAAAAGCAACTGGTTGAATTGTTTCCTATAGAAGCAGTAGGGTGTGCTTAGTTTTACCTTGTTTTTCAAAGGACTTCATATACTTTCTGACAATAAAAAGCAAAGATCAGCTGTCTCAAGGCAAACTCAACATCGAGGAGTGCAGATTGCGACAGCAGACTTCTTCCGGTTCTTTCAGTCCTTAAGTGCAGAACAACAAGTACACAAAGAGTCAGATGCTAATCAGTGCAAAATAAAATGAGAAAACAACAACTCGCACAGCTGGATGTTTAGTTGGAGATTCACTGACTTTTGGAGTCTCAAGTGGCCTTTTAAGGAACTGCAGTTTTTAGCACCTCCAGATTTGCATCATTAAAAATGAAAACAAAAGCAAGAAGACCCTTTTTGTGTTTTTAATAAAAAATGGTTCAGCCCCTAACAGCTGGTCCTGTGTGTTTTTGGCAGGTATGACTCATGGCTCGGTGGTGGCAGGCGTGATCGGTGCCAAGAAGCCTCAGTACGACATCTGGGGGAAGACGGTGAATCTGGCCAGCCGGATGGACAGCACCGGCGTGAGCGGCAAGATCCAGGTTCCCGAGGAGACCTACCTGATCCTGAAGGAGCGCGGCTTCGCTTTCGAGTACCGCGGCGAGATCTACGTGAAGGGCATCAGCGAGCAGGAGGGCAAGATCCGAACGCACTTCTTGCTGGGCCGCGTGCAGCCCAACCCGCTCATCCTGCAGCCCCGCAAAATCACCGGCCAGTACTCGCTGGCGGCCGTGGTGCTCGGCCTGGTGCAGTCGCTCAACCGGCAGAAGCAAAAGCAAATCCTCAACGAGAACAACAACTCGGGCATCATGAAGGGCCACCACCACTACAACCGCAGGACGTTGTTAGCACACGGTGGCTCCGAGGTGGGAGGGGGCCATCACGCTGAAGCTGCTGATAAAACTGAGCTGTCCTGAAGAGCAGACTGGAGTTTCAGTTCCACAGATCTCTCAGAGGCAGGGCTGCTCGTCAGCCAGAAATAGTGCCTGCGGTTGAGTTAAACCTAAGTGGGCGGAGCTAAAGAACATTTCTTTCTAGCATGTTCGCAAAAAAACCACAACAAACAAAAGTCCTTGAGGAGCTGTTGCAGTTTAAGCTGCTTTCAGGTCCTGAATTGTAAGTTTATGTTGTACTGAATAAAGGCTGTTTTCTGAAGAGCTACGTAGGCAGGATTCAAATCAGGAATGTCATCTTATCTCCCAGAAATCAAAAAATGCACCAAGAGTGAAGAAGAAGGAAAGGCTTCAGTGCTAAACTAAACTGAACACGGCTCGTTAAAGTTTAAATCTACTACTTGTTTAATCTTTAGTGTTACTGGTTGGAAAACTTCAATGAGGAGCTTGTTTTAAGTAAACTTAGATGAAAGCAGTTTTTCCTCATTTTAATCTGAAATAGTCTTTCAGGAGATGCAAATAAATACCATAAAATATAAATACATTCCGTTTGTCATGCAACACCACGTAATATCAAGGAGAACAGGTCAACCAGGATACAGCAGGAAGTTACTGATATTCTCCTCCAACATCCATCCTTCAGAGAAGTTAAATTATTTCATGCACATTTTAAAGGTGTTAAATTTGTTGCACTGAGTTTGGATGGGCCTGAATTTTAGTAGTGATGTCACTGCGAGCACTTTGAGTTCACTATGTCATGATTTTTGCCCCTCTACACATTTATATCACACAATGCAGCTGTAAACGCAGGAGAGCACCAGATCCAGACTTCATTCCAATACAGCGATGACTGAATTAACCTGCTGTGAACATTAGCAAACTTATATTGACTGAGCAGCTGTTCTTTTAAACTTTGTCATAGTTAAGATGTTGAAAAATGATAAACAGAGGCAGACTAGTAAGACACATTAGCTTACTTAACGACTCTACTGGCGTCAGTTCAAGGCCTGGAGTACACTGGTGGAAACCCTAAAGAAGATGAATCAGAACGAGGTCTTGCTTAGTTCATTGACAAATGTGGTTAAAGCCTTTGAAATGGTTACAAAGCAAACTGCACATCATGTGATATATAAATATCATGTCACTGCATCATTGCTATAGCAACGCCATGCTTTTACGGTACCCAGAGTGTACAGTAATGAAACAAACCCAGGTTTGTCTGAGGGCGAGAACTGACACAGCATGTTACTTTACAAAGTACGAATAATTTTACAGCAAAATATTTGCAAAAAATCCCAGTTCCTGCTAAAGGTGGAAACAACAAACTTGCTTCACCACGTGAGGAAAAGTCACACCATCCAGCACAACCAGGCTATGAAGGAGAGGATGCTAGCAGCTGATGACGTGTGAGTGAGTGTCACTGGAGCACTTGCTAGATACACTTTATATGACAGGAAGAGAAAATGGAAGTTACTGAACTGGTTTAAAAGCTTGACTAAAAATACAACATCCAGTGTAGAAAATATGTTTGAGTTTTATATGGGAAATACTGTGTGGCTCCACTTACAAGGTGGACTTACTTTAGTTGTTGTTTAACTAAAGTGTTGAGCGTTTGCTTTGATTTAAAATTTTTAATGTCACAATTGCTAGTCTTGATAGTCGAGGATCAGTCTGCCAGGACCTTTGCTCCTGGACGGTGCCCGGCACACATTGCACTAAACCCCTACGGTGCCTCCTACGGGTGGTGGGCCTGCAGGAGGATGGGCCCATGTCCCTTTTTTGGGCTGTGCCCGGCCGGGCCCCATGGACTAAGGCCCGGCCACCAGATGCTCGCCCTCAAACACCTCCCTGGCTCCAGGGAGAGGCCCCGGTAACCCTATCTCTGGCAGGGTGAACTGTTCCCTTGGTCTTGTACTTCTGAGGGGGTCACCCTTGGATCTTCCAAGGGTGAGAAGTTCAGCCATCCGGGAGGGGCTCAGAGTAGAGCCGCTGCTCCTCCACATCGAAAGGAGCCAGTTGAGGTGGTTGGGGCATGTCCCACTGGGAGGAGGCCTTTGGGTTTCCCCCGGATAAGCTGGCAGAGGTGGCCGTGGAGAGGGAGGTCTGGACTTCTTTGCTAAGGCTGCTGCCCCACGATTCAGCTCCGGATAAGCGGAAGAAGATGGATGGATGGATTAAAATTTCCAGGGAACACATGACATAGACTACTTTTGTGCTTAGGTTTGACTTATTCTGGCACTACTATTGCACTAAAACGCTGCTAGCATCTGTGCTAGCAGCAGCAACTGGTAGCAAGTCATCACTGACAGCAGCTCGTTTGTTTACTTACACCTATAAATACTGCTGCTTGCAGCAACATTCAATTCAATTTTATTTATATAGTGCCAAATCACAGCAACAGTCACCTCAACGCTCAACATTCAGCATTTTATTCCCTATAACATCAAAAGTTGCAGTTTTTCTTAAAATGTCAATGAAATTTTGAAACAATATCACCTACCCCTACTTAGTAAATTCACCTTTTCAGGTTATGTAATACCTGCTGAAGGCTTTACACTCTCATACTGGTCTACATGTGACAGTTATGCACGAAGAAAAGCCCTGACCCCCAAAGAATAAGCTCTGCAGCAAATGTGCACTCTGCAAGCTTCCAACTTTGATTGTAAATAGAGGACTGGCGTAGCTACCAGAGTGTCACCCAGTGGTTTGTTAATTCTGAAGTTTAGCTTCCATCAACATCTGTTTTTATTTTTTAAAGGCCAGATATGACGATGTTTGGATGTGAAGAATGCAGGGTGGAAAGTTTCAATTGAACAGAAGCTACTGTAGCCTGGTTAGCATCCAATGGCTGTACTGGAGTTTGACTTGTTAACAAGTCTGGTCATACCCCTAGTAATGAGTTAAATTTTACAGTAGTCCTTATGCTCTGCAGCTTCACTGAACTGGGTACATGAATGGTTCCCCTGCTGCAGGTCCTGGTAATGGCGACCCCGTAGCTCACAGCAGCTTTCCAGATCACAAGAAAGACTCCATCACTGCCATCGCCAGCTGCAGTGGAGCGCTGGTTCGAGTCAGCCTGACTTCAAGACAAAAGTCTTTCAACAGAAACCTGTCCAGTGAGTCTGCCTGCACGGGAAACACGAGATGTGAACAGGCCAATTGCTAGCTGGTTAGCTACAGCTGAATTTTCAAAATAAGGGTGTGTCCACTCAAAACAAGAATGGTGTCGAAGGGATGAAAAAAGCTTTAAAAAAAGTCACTAGATAAAGTAGGCCAGCCATTAAAGTAAATCTATACTAATAATTTAAATTATTAAACTATAAAAATTTATACTATAAAAGGTGGAAATCTTTTTTCCTTCTTTTTTTTTTTTTTTTTTTTTAAACCAGGTTGTAAACATGTAAACGTGCTGATTTTTCCTGTATGGAGACTGACTCACCTTTGAAGACAGCCTCGAGTGGTCATTGGAGGAATTGCAGTTTTTGGTACATTAGCTTCGGTTCATTTTTCAGATGCACTTGGCTTTAAAACTTTGCCAGTGTTTTAAAGAGGAATAAAGGGCACTCAGAAAGTTTTTCAGATCTTCAGGATAAACTCAACGCATTTTGGTGCGAAACACTGAATGTACACGGAAAAGCAGGCGCGCAACCAAGAGGTTCACAGATCTGCAGCCAAAGAGAGGTGGAAAAAACTTGCTAATCTCTGAGGTGATTATTGGAATTAGCATTGAGGCTCTTGCTCAATGCTAAAGCATTGAGCATTAGCATTGAGGCTAACTGGATTATATTGTTGTGGTGAACGAGCCTGCTGACCTTTCAACATCATGAATGTCATGTAAAAATGAATGAAAGTCACTTACATGTTTTCACCACAGTGACTTCTTTTCATCGTTCTAGGTTTACCAGGTAGCCCAAATGTGCTCAGAAAAAGAAAAAGAAAATCTCTGGCCCCTCCCACTTTAGGTTAACTCAACCAGTGAGATCATTTCTGGCTCCTGAACATCTCCGCTTTTGATGCATGTTTGAAGAACTGAAAGTTCTCTTTGGAGGAGAAGGAGAAGAGTAGGAGTTGGTTGTGGTTGAGGTGGGAAGGAAGGAGGGAGGGAGACTCATCCACCCTCACCCGTTCGATATCCGTTTGACCGATCCCCTCGGACTGTCTGATGTTCCTCCTGTCATTTCCCCTTTTTCATGTCACCTGACTCCCAACCCATCCCTGCCTATAAACCCCGCCCTGCTCTGACCCTCTCCCGGTGTCGATGTTTCTTTTTTGTATTTCTTTTATATATGAGAACACAATAAAAAGGGGTCTAATTTTTTATACAAACCATGTGTCTGGTTGCCTTTTTGTCCCGTTTCCATGGCTTCCCATAAGAGGCAGGTTTAGATACACCCTAAAATGAAAGTAGAAATCCAAAGGTTTGTGGTGCTGATTATTTATCAACATCTGGTTTTTACACAGATGAGCTTTGACTGAGGATTAGTTAACAACAACAACAACAACAACAATCTTTATTTATAGAGCACATTTAAAAACCAACGGCATGCCAAAGTGCTTAACATAAACAAATTAACACAAGTATAATCAAAGTCATAAAAACAAAAAATAAAAGTGTAAAATTATGTTCACAGGAAAAAGCCACCAATAGAGAAAAGTATAACTATAGCACATAACTATAGCACAATATAACTATGCCATCAAAACACAATGGCGATATGACATGCACAGCGCAAATAAAAGCATGATAGGAAAATTAATAGAATCACTGCAAACAAGGCCAGCATTTAACCGGTAGAAAAAGCAAGATTAAACAAATACGCTTTAAGCCGTGATTTAAAAGATTGAATAGAGTCAGACGCCCGGATGCCAATCGGAAGGTTGTTCCACAACTCTGGTGCAGCCAGAGCAAACGCTCGATCACCTCTAGACTTCAGCCGAGATCTAGGCTGCACCAGCAGTAACTGTGAGGATGATCTTAAAGCCCTAGCAGGAACATATGAGCTTAGGAGTTCCTTAAGATAGCTCGGTGCTATGTTGTTAGTGATTTTAAAAGTAAACAGCAGAATTTTAAATTGGATACGGTATTTCACAGGCAACCAATGCAAATCAGCTAGGACGGGAGTAATGTGGGCAAATTTCCTAGTTTTGGTTAGAATGCGTGCAGCAGCATTTTGGACTGTCTGTAATCTATGAAGGAGGGCAGAGTGGAGACCAAAATAGAGTGAATTGCAGTAATCCAGTCTCGAAGTTACAAAGGCATGGATGAGCTTTTCCAGGTCTTTATGCGGGATATACTGCCTGGCCTTAGAAATAAGGCGGAGTTGGTAAGTTAAACCAAGTGCACTTCAGACATGTCTACATTCGTTGCACAAAGCCAAGCACAAAGGTTAGTCAGTGATCGTCATCGAGTCATTAGTATTCAGTATTTCTAACTGAGGGAAATGTCTCAGAGGTTTCTGTGTAACTTCCTATGATGTAGCTGGTTGAATGAAAAGGAAAAGTGCTTCAGTCCTTCCCGTGTCACCTCTTAGCAGAGGATACACCAAACCATCATTTCTGAAGGGAAAGACCACAACACCATCATGTAATTCATAACAACATCTGTGTGTTACGAGGTCGTTTTCTTCTGTGAAGCACTTTGTAACGTGGCTTTAGAAAAGCACTCTATAATTACAGATTATGCATTTTATTAAAACGATCTGAATATATTTAAGATTTGATTGTCGTCTTATTGCCAGCCTTTAGGATTAACTAATTAATTAACCTGACTTAAAGGCAGGAGTCAGACTGGATCGTCTCTCCATCAGGAGAAAATGGGAACTAATCTCATTTCACGTTACTTTGTGGGCTTGTGTTCCATTTTCTTTAAAGTTCCAGCGTTCCAGTGTGAGGCGTCTTATTTTCTGTTGCTATTTATTTTTGTAAAAGTGTAAGCTGTATTATTCTAACCCTGAAGTGTCTTTGTGAGACCCGTCCCATCTTTTGAATGCTGATGTTATTGAAAAGAGACGGCATTCAGTGCATCTCCAGAAGAACAGGCAGGTTAAAAAGTATCTGATTCCATTCCCACATCTTTTTATCTTCTTGATTAAAAAGGTTTTGATGAATTCTTCCTTCTCTTCACATCTGACAAGCGTGAAGTGAAGAAGTTGGAAGTGAAGCCAGACTGCTGCACAATCCCAAACCATCTGGACCCCGGCTGAGCTCAGCTGATGGTCGATGATCTGAATCAGAGCTGATCGTCTGCTCTGTTCAGACACAGGAAGGATGCTTTACTGTTCCCGTTTTAACACAAATACCAAACATCAACAGGATGTAAGAGCAGCTCTTTGATGTTTTACTGTAGCGGGGAGAATGAAAGTCTTCAAAAAGACACTGTCCAAAGGCCTGCACACTCACAAAATGCCCTCCAAAATGTAGGAAATGTTAAAGACAAAGTGGCTCTGGGAGAGAAACCTCAGCACACTGATAGGTAAGAAGGTGTTTTCAATGATCCCATTAGCGCAGCTTGTTAGCTGATCAAGATTCAGCTGACTCCCCACACCCACTCACTCACCTGTTCCTCATTTTCCAACCATGTCTGTGGATTTATAGAAGCCCTTTCCCACCTGCTGCTGTGTTGCCCTCTTCTACCTCCACAAGCTTTCACCCTCATCTTTCACCTCCTACCGTGACAGCGCTGAGCCTGCACATGTTTGTGGCTTTGTGATGTCCTGTATTCAAGTGTAACAAGGAACAAATAGATGAGTGGGTAAAAAAGAAGCGGTCTGCTTTCATCCAAAAATGTCCTCCACATGCAACAATCAGTCCTGTATTTAGTCCCTGGATCCAGACGAGTGCCATCAAGGAGCTGGTATACAGAGACATCAGATTTATCGTCTTTGGTGTAATTTGAGGAAACTGAAGATTATTCCCCATGTGTTAATCTTCATTTGTGTAACACTCGATTTTCTTGTGAATAAATGAGTTCTGACATCAGACATGAATGTGAAGAAGCAGACAAGAGAGCAGACTGCTAACTAAAGAAAACTGACTGTGTCCTTGTCTGTGCACATACACAATCCTGTAAATCAGTGGTGGAAATGGGTTTAGGAACAAATCACAGGCATCCTGCAGTTTGCAGGAACATCCACTTGATGGCGGTATATACCCGTGCAGACTGACTCAGCCTTAAACACACACTTGCTGATTGTGTGGCTGCAGAAAGATTTAATCTCTTTCTTCCTCATTCCTCCCTGCTGATACAAACTGGAGTTTGAAGTGCATTTATATAACTGAAGTTTAAAAAAAACCTACATTTAAAAAAATATTTTTCCTAAAACCATTAATGAAACTTTTGAAAAAGAAATTCATCCTTTAAGCATACGCTGTACATAAAAGACAGACATAGCTAGCTTGACTACAGGATTCCACAACCCAATATTGGGTTGGACTGCAAAGGCTAAAACTGAGCT
>NW_024582536.1:616581-630067 GCF_018398535.1 Haplochromis burtoni | reverse complement strand
TGTTACAGGTGTTACAGCAGTGATACATCTCCTGTTGTCAGGCCTGCAGGTATCAGGCTGTTGTTCTTTATCAGAAATTATTTTTTGGAGTGACACAAATGATTTGTGTGGCATCAGATTTGATGCAGAACAGCTGATTGTTCTGCAAATAGTTTGAAATGTTTATTTAAAAAAACACTTTTGCTGCATTTTTAGGTAAACAGCTGCAAAAAACGTTGTTTGCATAACTCAGTTACTTTTTTGAAGAACTATATAATTAATAACCCAACATTGGTCATTATTTACTGTATTTTGCAGACGGAGAGTTACAGACTCTCTCCCAGACCACAGACTCATAATACAAGTCAGAGATTTATTAAAAAAAAGAAGGAAAAAAAAGAAAGTTGGATTTTCCAAATTCTAGATCAAGTTATTTTTACTTCCTGTTAACATACTACACAGGTCATGAACAAGATTTTTTTTTTTTTAAATTTTCATTGTAAGTGGGCTAAAGCAGTTAATTAAAAGTAGTCTAACATAAATGTAAATGCTGTAATTTGATTATTTTAATAAACCATGTAACTTGGATGGATTCAATGCTGGCGTGACAGCCAAGTTTAAAGAAGCTGAAGATGTAAACAAACAAAGCGGATGTGGTTGAGTCACCTGCCCGTTATATGATGAGCTTGACCGCGTTTTGGGCTCTGTAGCCGCCATTTTTACTTCCGTAAACAGAGCACGTTGTGTGTGACGTCTTCTTTTGCGCATGCAGGCTGCTTCGAGGGCCGTGAACTGTTCACACTACAGCGCGTTTGCTGTCACATTTTATTTGTAGTGTGAACAACCAGACAATCGGATTTGATCAAAAAATTGGAAATGAGCATTACGACATGCAGTGTGAACGTAGCCTTAGTGTTTCTGAGTGAAACAGAGGAGCAAGGTGTGTTAGGGTGGAGACTCAGTCAAATGACATGCTTGCTCTAAAGCAGGGGTGGAGAACTCCTGCAGGTTTTAGATGTGTCCTTGATCCAACACAGCTGATCTAAATGGCTAAATGACCTCCTCAACATGTCTTGAAGTTCTCCAGAGGCCTGGTAATGAGCTAATCATTTGATTCAGGTGTGTAGACCCAGGGTAAGATCTAAAACCTGCAGGACACCGGCCCTCGAGGCCTGGAGTTCTTCGCCCCTGCTCTAAAGCATCCCCTGTAAGGTGTGAGGACCTCAATTTATAAAATAATCACCCTGTTGTCTTATTACAATAAGACCTGAAGCCAGCAACAGAGACACAAACTAATCAGGAAAGTATTTTAAGTGAATGGTGGATTTCTTTTCTCATTGATTTCTCTGCAGTGAAACTTTTCCTTTTCCAATCAGAGGAATATCAGGATGGAAGGACAGCTCAATGTGTGGAGCACTGAGGTGTGCTATTACTGAGCCCCACGTGTTTCTGGTCCTCAGTAACACTGGCTGAACGCAGTGCAAAGATGATTGTTATGTTTATTACATGCAGCTAAGTTATATCCATCCATTTTCTATCCAATTCATGATCTCAGGGGTGCTGGAGCCGATCTCAGGGCACAGACAGGGCACACCCTCGACAGGCTGCCAGTCTGTCACAGGGCTAACTCATAAAGACACACAGCCATTCACACTCATACCTACAGACAACTCAAATCACCAGCTAGCCAAACTCCACGCATGCCTTTGGATTGTGGGAGGAAGCTGGAATGAATCCGCACAGAGAAAAGGCTCCAGGCTGGATTCAAACCCAGGACCTTTTCACTGTGAGGTGACCCTGCTAACCACAGTAGCCAGGTTGCTTCTCCCCCAGGTTTTTACTCACATTTATAAAACAAACAAAAGTCTGTGTGATTTTTATTTTCCCTCGCTTCTTTGTTTCTCCTGCAGAAGTTTCTCCCAATGGTACATGTTTGTGATCGCTTCCACACACTAATTTGCTTTTAACACATTTGTGTGCTTTGGCCAGGCTTTATCAGCACCACGAAGGTAACGTGGCACAATACAATAGTGCGGATTGAGAACTGTGTCTGTTCCAAGTCTGTTTAAGAGTCTTTTATACCTCCAATGCTTCTTTGCTTTGAAGTGATTTTTGTTTTTATCATTTTTAACCACTAGGGGCCAGGAAGAGACCAAAAACGGATCTTCTTGGTTGTGTCAAAATTCTAGGACCCACCAAGACAGAGATTTAAGTGTCATGTTGGCAGCTCAAAAATAATGTGGTTAGAAGTGCAAGCTTAAAATTTTAAAGCTTTTATCTTTTCAATAAATGAAGCCCTGCACTCATCAGTCTGCAACCTCCAGTAAAATGTGTAAATTTAATCTCTGCTAAGATGTTTGCACAACCAACTGGCAGCAGCATCACGACTGAAAGGTGATGATAGCAGCTGAAGCCATGCAGCTTAATTTGGTGTAATATTCACCCACAAACTGCTTCAGGAAAATCAGCAGATTCATTACGGCGACAGCACGGAAACTAATAAACTGTTTTAATCATCTCAGATGTTAAAAAATCGTTGCATCATGAAATCTCCTTTCCCACTCTTTCTGCCACAAATGAGTGTTGCCACAGAGACATCGCCGACGAATGGATTGTTAAATCAAACGGGAACGACTCGGAGCATCTGGTCACCACGACAGTGACGAACACGAGTGCGGTGAGTTCAGGACAAATTGATTGTTTCTCTCATTTCCCTCCCCCGTATGGATTTTCTGTTTGACATGAAGGAGGAGGAGGAGGGAACAAGGGGAGAAGCAGAGATGTGGAGAATGGAGTTGCTATGGTGACAGGGGCACAGTGAAGCGTGTGTGTGTGTGTGTGTGTGTGTGTGTGTGTGTGTGTGTGTGTGTGTGTGTACACAAGTTTGTTGCAAAAGCTGGATGTCAAGTTAAATGGGGGTGACAAAGATGTGGTTCAGGGACTAGAAGCAGCTCTTCAAAGGGTCCAGTTTGGCCCACTTGATGCTCAATCAGGTGATGTTATTAATCTCTCATATTTTTAGTGCTGCGCAAAGGTATCATAGTGTATTAACACTGGCATTAAAATGTCTGTACAATCCACTTGAGTCACTTAAATCGTAATAATTTAAAATGCGAATTATTTTTTAGGCCTTGGGATTAGAGGGGTCCTTGACTTGAAGTTGTGGTTTCTTGTGCACAGTTCTAACACAAAGTCTGACGCCACGGTTCCCAATCAGAAAAATGTGGTGTGTCCACTCTGGAATAAGAATGAGGTGCTGCCTCAAGTATCCTGGGTTCTGTTCAGGAGTGAAAGAGGGAAGGAGGGAGTGGGAGATCAACTTCTAGATGGACTGGTGCTGCTTCTGCAGAGATGCAGATGCTGTCCCGTTCTGTCCTGATGAAAAGAAACTGAGTGTGAAAGCAAACCTGTTGATTTTCAGGTCTGTTTATATTCCCTCCTTCACCTGTGGTCAACAGCTCTGGCCAAAAGAACGAGACTGCAGATACAAGCAGCAGAAATGTGTTTCCTCTAAAGGTCGTCTGGGCTCAGCGTTACAGAGGAGTGAGGAGCGGGTGCAGAGACGAGCTGTTATTCCTCCATATCAAAGGAAGCTAGTTGAGGTTTTTCGGGCATCTAACTAGGATCCTCCCTGGATGCCTCTTAGTTGATGTTATTGTATCCGATCTTTAACCATACTGGAGTGTGTGCATGATTACTGCTGTTGTACTCCGGTGTTTATATGTCTTCTTCCTAAATTCCCCTGACAAATTCCTCAAGCAAAAGGTGGGTACTCACTTTTTATATCAATATTGTATGAATGCAATATTGAATCCTTATAATTATTGAATAAATCTCAAACTGCACAATGACCAGTTTCTCTCTGAGGCTATCCCTGATTACTTCTTGAACCAATGTATGGCACAAATTATAACATTAATGATTAATCAGTGTTTATATTAAAAAATGAAGTGGTGAGAGCAGATCAACAGCTTCAAGCAGGTCTGCTGTCATGAACTGGATTTACATATTTTCAGAACACCTCAGCATTCAATTACAAATTGGTTGTTACTGATTTAGCATCAGGTTGTTTCCAATTTGATCCTCAGTGAAGCAGCTGATCAAATCATAACTGTTATTTTGGCTAAAATATACCAGTAAGCGCGCAGGCGGACACGTGGTGTTTCCCTGCCTGCTGTTGGGAGTTGTTATTGTTTCTGAATATTAAAAATAAGAAACACTTGAGGAAAATTTGATTGCCTAAGGCAGGAGTTTGATGTTCCAGACTACATCAAAAAGCAGATTTTCTT
This sequence comes from Haplochromis burtoni, assembly GCF_018398535.1. Lineage (NCBI taxonomy): Eukaryota > Metazoa > Chordata > Actinopteri > Cichliformes > Cichlidae > Haplochromis > Haplochromis burtoni. The sequence continues at coordinate 625,799 of NW_024582536.1, read as the reverse complement.
TCATCAAAAGAAACTCCAAGGAAAATAAAAGTCAGAGTTATGACAGTAAATTAATTAGCTTAGAACAAGAAAATCAGACTTTTGCCTCTAGCGTTCATCTTAATGCAAACAGTTTGATAAGAGAGCTTTCTTTACTTTAGTTGTTCTGCACCAGTAACACCAGCCCTGGACATTATTTGCATTTGTTTTTAAAAAGAGCATTGTGGAAACTTTTTTTTCTTGGTTCAAAATCTATCACAAGGTTTCCAGGAGCAAACCGCATCGATACAGCGGCTAATGGATGGATAACGGATTTCATTATCCAGGCGGCTTTAGCTTCAGGGGGTCAGAGGTCAAAACAAGAGCGGGCCTCCTTTTCAGCTCTCAGAGGTCTCGACCAAACACAACCACCACGGTACTAAAATCTACGTTCCTGTTGCTTTAGTCGATACTGACTGGTTAAAATTCCAGCTGATACTTTATGAACAAACTGTTCCAGAGGAAAAACACTCCAGCTTGGCTTCACGTGGTACACGAGGTGTTTAAAGAGCACACAACATGATAACCCATAATCAGGACTGCGCTGACGGTCTGTTATTAATTTTTTTAAATCTTTTTAAAATCTTTTATGAATTGGAGATGGACTCCAACCCAGGTCCCTGCAGTAGCCTTGGTGTAGAGGTTACCTGCACAACTACAGGTGAGCTCTCGTGGTCCCCCAAAGTATTGTTTTAATGGAAAGATGGGAGAGCAGCGGAAAAAGTAAAAATTCTTTTTTACTTTTCTCTCCAAACACAGATCTCAAAGACTCAATGTTGTTCATCAGATGAACATAATTGTTGAATAAATGATGATGTTGATCGTTGTCTTCAAAATTTCTGGGCAGGTAACCGATATCTAACAAGAACAAAGACTACAGCGTCCTGGGTCAGAAAGCTACACACAGCTCTACACGCCCATTGCACATACACTTAATAACAACATTGATAATGTACTCTCTCTCATATCACATCACTGCACATGCATTTAACAACAAAATAATATACTTCTATAATATGCTTCATAACCGTTTTAGACTGGATGGAGCTACACCACCTTTAACTTTAATCCTTAACCACAGACCGCAAAAAATGTGAATTGTCGCAGGTCTGCGGCTGCAGACCCTGCATTTATTTGAGCGTCTGCGTTTGGGTCTTCTTGAGGCAGGAAGGCGAAAGAACGCAGAGGTATACTAACCTAAAACCTAAACTGGGGAAAAACGAATCAAAGATCTAAAGAACCTACCACGGGAAAACCTACAAACCATGAACACGGAGAGACGAGCAGACGACCTGACGATGAACAAAGGAAGACAGAGACTTAAATACACAGAGTTACGAGGGACTAAACACACTGAACATGGACCATGATACAATCAAAATAAAACAGGATCCACTGAGATGAAGACTAACACATTAGCTTGACACCTGAGGAAAGTCAGACAAGAGAGGGAGCGGGGGAACACGAGAGAGCACACATGAAAGCATAACACAACGACGACGCGACACAGAAGACGCGATAGACTCGGACAGAAAACTGGGACTGACACGGCGATGAGAACACACGGGCTGGGAGTAATATTAACTTACATGAAAACCAATGACTAAACTAAATGACAAAACTAACGCTTTACAAAGAAATCAGAAAAACATTGCAAACTCAAAATGCCCGGTCGAATGACCCAGAACCAAGACACTGACACACTGCTTTAAACCGGCAATTTCTCTGAAAGCCACCAGGTGGCAATAGCTGTTAACTTTCTGTCTTGGCCTCTGTAAACACTTTGCCTTTTCTTATTTTTAAAGTCATACTATATTTCTAAGTAAAGGGCTTTCTGTGGTATGTAGCTAGTCACTGGCTAACTTGCCAGTCACGTAATCAACATGGTGACAGTGAAAACAATGTCACCAAGAAGTGATGTCACAGTAGTTATGTCAATCTTTCATCTTTCTTTAACAAAAAACAAATGGATTAGTTATTAAAGAAAAAAATTAACTAAGGAGGAAATTAACTATAAACTTTTTTTATGTGAGCGTGTTTATTTCTTCTGTAGTTAGTTAGAGGCTTCTCTATAGGCACTCGTTTTTGGAGCGAGCCTCAAGTGGACATTCGAGGAACTGCAGTTCTTCACACTTCCACACTGGCTGCTTTATTCTCATCCCTGAGGGTTGCTGTTTGGCCTAAACTGGCTACCATACAATGTCCCTGTCCAAACCTGTTTTTCTTTGGTCATCAGGAATGTGAGTGAAAATGTTTCATTTTCTCAATTTTGCTCCCTGAACGAGCTGCTGCGGCTGTCATGGGCATGGCCTTTCACTGTTTTATGTGAAATACACACACACACACACACACACACACACACACACACACACACACACACACAGCACACAACTCTGCCTGTGGCATCGCAGCTGAGCTCACATTATTACCTCAGAGCCCGTTGTCCACACCAAATGAAGCAGCCAAGTTGAAACAGAGTCCTGAGACGAGCATTTATTCACAGTTAATAAAACTCTCCTTTCAGCCCACATGAACCCAAACACGCTCCATCCTTTCTGTTAAACCAGGACAGAAATAAAGACCCCTGCGAACGCACATGCATTAATGCAGAAACGGTTTAGATCAGCTCAGCTTTTCTGCATCAGATGGTCCCCGTGATTTAAGAAAAAAACTAGCTGAATATAAATCAGACGTCACTTACACTATGGCAACTGCCGCCAGTGATGCTCCTCAGCTGACCGCAAGGAGCCGTCTGCCATCTGGCCAGCAGGCGAGGGAGAGGAGCGAGCACACACAGGCTGACACACACACACATGTGGCATGTGTAAAAGCATGTTGGTGTGGACTCAAACAATGACCCACAACACAGATGTACAATGTGCTGATTAAAGAGCACAGAAACCAAGAACTACACATGACTAGCGTACAAAGCCAACATTCAAAAACACCACAGTAGGATGAAAAATGTTTTTAGCTTTGATGTTTTTGTGTTCATGACAAACAGCGCCCTCTCTGTTCGTACCCCACAGCAGAATCCAGCAGAGTCTGCTAATGCAACAACCTTTTTAGTGGGTTCTCCGGATTTACTGTGGGTTTAATCTTGATATGCTTTGTTAATCATAACCACGCCTTAAGATCACATCTCTACCACATTTCTATTAAGCATCTTTTTTATTTTACCTCCTCTAATTTGAATCACTCTCCTAATAAAACTATACTGGGAATTCTAATAGTCCATCAAAATATGTGCACCAGTACTGGTGAGAGAAATTCTAGTATTTCATTTGCAATATGCATGTTAGCACAGATTACAGTTTTTGAGACTTGCTAACCACCCTTGCTAGCATGAGCTGATAACACCAGCTCTAAAAAAGCAACATGGCCAAAAACGCTAATGCCGAGGCTTCGAATGGATTCTTCAGAAAGCAGTGACGTTATGGCAGTAACATCCATCTTTTATATACAGTTTTTTCTTTATGCCGCCTTGCTCGTGAGTGTCTGTCTGCTCTGGCTTTACATCATTCCCCGTCTTACAGGATTTAACTGCCTGTTGTACAGAGTCTTTCATCAGTTGTTTGCATAGTCTATCTTTCACCTTTCATGTCTTTTCCTCCTTTGTTTCTGCTGCTTGCTTTCGCCTTTGCTCAAAATGTTGGTATGCTTAATCGTTGTTTTTAAAGGTTATTTTAACATCTGGCCAGCGGACAGCAGTGGGAAAAATTTGGCATTTGGCTAACACCGGCACATTTGCAGCGATGATGATGATTAATGTGTATTGCACCTGAGGGATACAGCAATTTGTGACCTTTTTAGGTAAAGTAATATACATATACATGTACAACTTCATGTATGAAGGTAAAATAGAATCAGACATTTCATCACAACATCAAATCAAATTTATATCCAGAGAGCGGGGCTGTCAGTTTATTCACGCTGGGTATCCTTTTGGATTGCTCGCCATCCCTCTCCGTGTGTGTGTACATGGTGGTGGTAATGGTGGTGTGTATGTAAGCGGTGGGGGGGGGTTGCTGACCAAACACACACACACACACACACACAAACGTCCCTACACTTCCCCCCCGGAGACTGAGCGCCCTACATTCAACCATCAAACCCACTGTTACATAAAGCCACTACTGCCACACAAGCCAGCTTGCTGCCTGTTGCTAGGCAACAAGCCCCCGAGCCCCATCATCGAGTCTCGCTGGGCCACGGCTGTACCTGGAAGTGCTCAAATGGGTCAGTGAGGACAAAAGAAAAGAGACAAACTAGAAAAACAAGGGAAACACCCCCCATAAAACATGTCTGTGGGATTGTGCAGATCTGCGCTCAGCATAATGTGCATAATGAGGTTTGTGAGTCTGGGAGGACGGAGTGAGGGAAAAGGAGGGAGGAAGATGATCTGTGGAGTTTCTGTCAGAAGACTTTTTTTCCTGCAGAATGAGACAGCAGCTGTCTGAATCTACAGACTTACAGCACAATCGCTTCAAAACCTTCCAGAGGTTTTCGTTTGTGATGGGGATTTGGTAACTGTGGAGGTAAATGCACTCATTCATGTTTCTAGAAATACAAATTAGTAACAGACTGATAGAATACTAAAGTTAGGTGCTATACCACATGGCAAGCTATACGGTTATTTGCACTAACACAGTGAAGACGTCCGTCTGTGTTGGCAAAACTGTCAGAGTGGCAACTGCAACATTTTTAGTCTTTAACAAAACAGAGCCAGATACAGAAACTTGAACTCTTTGCTATCTCGAGTCTTTTCCAGACGTCACCATTCTCACTGTGAAATGCCTCTTTTTCATTATCATGCTGTCCAGAGTGCAGATGTAGTTTCATTAAGCATCAGATTCACATCTTGCTGATAAAATGACAAATCCCGTATTTTTTTTCCTGAACATGATGAATGTTGGGGTTTGATCAGAGTTCTTGTCCTGCTTTGCAGACTGGGGGCATCCAGAGTTCACATCAATATTCAGTATAGCTGGCAAAGTCAGTAATTCTCTGTATAGGAGGCGGTAACTGCAAATCCTGCATTAAATCCTGTAAAGGATCAAGACAGCAAATGTAGCAGTATAGCAGTGGCTCTGGGGTAAATGTTCACACACCATAAAAATGCCTCTTGTGGATTGTGGGTTTTTTTAAGGTCATGCCACTACTGGTTTTAATATTGAATGTTTTAAATTATGTAGCTGTAGTCAGATGTTGAATCTTCAGAAGCTGGAAAACCAGTGAGGGCGCAGATGCCCAGATGAGGGAAAAGATTTTTGGAAGCTTTCTTGTTTCTGGTTGTCTGATCGCTTCAGAACTCAGAGGTGTGAAGATCAAGTTTTAAGGGACTCGGTGTCAGTGCAGTTTAAAAAATAAATAAATAAACTGGAACTAAAAATAAAATGGCAAAAATATGAGTATGAACCAACCGTGGATGCAGAATATCCAAAACGTTAATGCATCCTTACTGGCAGAGCTAAAACACCAAACGTAGCACCACACACAGTGGACGTGTAGTATTACACACTTTTCTATTTTCTGGTTTCCCCCCACGCTCCAAGAACATGTATGCTAGGTTACCTGATTGTTCTACATCTCTTGTAGGTGTGACTGTGACCACAAATGATTTTCTGTCTGTCCAGGGTGTGCCCCACCCCCCAGTGTCAGATTCCCACCCCCACATCCTCACCCTGGTGACCCTGAAGGGGTTAAGAAAATGAGTGGATGGATGGAAAGTTGGAGAAATGTCAGAAATAAAAACTGGAAAGTAAAGTTTCTGAACATTTGCAACTTGTTGAGCCTACAGCATCGAAATCTGGCTTTTCTATATTTGTGTATTCACAGCGTCACTTTGAAGCATCCGCCATTTTAATTTCAGGCATGACGCAGCAGTCAGCAGCCTCCTGATGACACCACTCTCTTCCACACATGAAAGCTTCTGCTGGGATTTAAATACACTCTTAATGTCGAATTAAGACGGACATTTGGAATCAAAGAGCATCCTGTCATAAATCCTTAACTGACCAATCGACAAGCATCGGCAGTTTTATAGGAAAAAACTTGTTTCCCTGTAAGAATAATGACATTTTATTTCACTTATTTCAGCCATTTGACTCCATTCAGTCCTAATAAATGAGAACTGGCTTCTGAGCACCTCCTCTTGTGCCTTTGACTAAACTGAAGCCAATTTCATCATAGTGGGATCAATAGGAAGTGGAATGGCTTGCCTAGATTCTGTCTGCTGAAATCAGTTGGTGGTCCTTCCTCTTCTTCCAGCTGGTGAACCCTGAGGTCAGGGGTCAGCAACCTTTAACACTCAAAGAGCCATTTGGACTCGGTTTCCACGCAAAAGAAAACACTGGGAGCCGCAAATACTTTTTGACATCTAAAATGAAGATAACACTGTATATATTGTTTTTACCTTTATGCTTTGTGTGAACAACTAAGGTGTGTTGCTTATGAAATCCATGAAGTGCTACAGAGAAAATTACATTTTATTTATGTAATTAACACATTTTGAACTCTTAAAGAAATATAACAAAAGGAAAGACACCCAGCTGAACTAAAATGATCCATGTAGCAAACAAAAACTGTTGTGAGCCGCCACCCTTATATCGCCTTTGGGCTTTTGGAGCCTTGACCTGACTTTTAAAAAATAATTGGAAAAAAGCACTATGCTGAATGAAAAATAGATATTTGCAAAATTCTGCCTAAATATGTATTTTACCTGGTTACTGTGTATGGCGGGGCGTGGTCTGCAGCGTCGGGTCTGCGTGGTATGTTTATAACGGGACTTCTGCTCCTGAACCTCTGCGCACAGCGTCTGCAATCGGGGCTGTACGAAGTCACTTTCATCTTTACGCAGGACTGTAAGCTGTCATCTGTGAGGCGTGAGCGTGTTTGTTTTTAACATAGTTCACGGTGGAGAACAGCTGCTGACATAATGTGGATCCAAGATCCATAATTGGCCTACCTGGGGTTGAAAGTCTCGATAAATGCACGCGTTTCGGCGGGTACACCGGCTTCCGCGAGTGTGACGCTTATTTTGAGCGATGAAAAAATAATAGAATATAATTTTATTTTTATATTTCAATATCACAATAATCTTCCAATTTAGAACTACAAGTTAAAAAGAACTAACATAAATAAAAACACTTCAGCTAAATACTTCTAATTTATTCCAACACGCGGAGCCGCAGTGTAAGGACTAAAGAGCCGCAGGTTGCCGAGCCCTGCCTGAGGAGAACCTCTGTGTCATTATAAATACACCTTCTGAGTACTTGTGGTGCTCTGTAAGTTGCCATATTTGTCATTGTCACTCTAGTGTAAATGAGACTCTGCAAGTTGGCAATCTTACACATTTATTGCAAGCCCCAGAGTGTAACATTAGCTACAACAGAAGTAAAATATCAAGTTTAACTGCATGTTTGTGTAACAGTCGGAGTAAAGATGGATTACAACTGTAAAACAGAAGAAATAATGAGCAGAGGAAACATAATGCTGTTCCCCGGGTGAGTCTTGCCAGAATTTATTCACACAAACACAAACAGCTCTGCTTCTTTTGTCAGTAAACTTCAGCGGGACCCTGAGCATTCAGGACTGTATACATTTCAAATGTGCTTTATACTGTAAGGTAAGAGAGAATATAAAACCCCAACCATCAGATAAACCCCTATCAGCAAGCACTTGGTGACAGTGGGAAGGAAAAAATCCCTTTTAACAGGAAGAAAACATTTGGCATTGTTAGCCATCTGCAGCAACTACTTCAGGGGGTTAGGGGAGTAGAACAGGGCACAATGTGGAAGACAGCCCCAGATGAATAATAATGATTTAATGCAGAGGGGTGTATAAACACACAGAGAGTGAAAAGAGGTGAGAGAAGAAGAAATGCTCAGTTAAAATAAATAAACAAATGAAAAACACATTTTTCCATTTAAAAAATAATTTAAATATGTCTTGGGCAGAGACACTTCACCCGTTGCCTACTGGTGGTGGTCAGAGGGCCCGGTGGCGCCAGTGTCCGGCAGCCTCGCCTCTGTCAGTGCGCCCCAGGGCAGCTGTGGCTACAATGTAGCTGCCATCACCAGTGTGTGAATGTGTGTGTGAATGGGTGGATGACTGGTTGTGTAAAGCGCTTTGGGGTCCTTAGGTACTAGTAAAAGCGCTATACAAATACAGGCCATTTACCATTTATCATATTAATATCTTAGTATGAAGGAAGAACATTTATATGTTTTTATATGGGCAGATAGCTACATTTATTTATTTATACATAAAACAATAGTGTCCTCATCACACACACATGTACTACAGTGTACTTATTTAGTGTGGCAGAGCTTCAGTAGCTGAGGTAATTACACTGCACATCATAACCACAGCCTGAAACAACGCGGCACAAATGTCACCGTGTTTATCCGTTTGATGCTTATGACCTGTGAAACAGGAGAGCGAGCATGCTTGAATCACAGCTGTGTCCACATATTATTGTGTGTCACACATGACCCACAGTACACACAGGACTCTGAGAAAGTGCTACATGTGTCATAGTCTTTTGTCAACTTTCATCTGGGATGGCCTGAAATCATCCACCCTCTACCCGTCTTAGCAGACCCTCATGTTGAACTGCTAGTCACTCTTTTAACTCCTACTCACAAACGGATCGCTACGCTGCCTCTCTCAATTATTAATGACTCACTCATCAATGTTTGATTTCCCATTTTACGATTCAGCATCCACACGCGATTCTATCTCATGATATACTCTCTTTGAAATGCATACAGCCCCCAGTGGCGCGATCAGGAGGAGGGATGCACAACAGAGAAACAACACAAAGCTCAGGACTGGGTTTGGCTTCTCTTGAAGCTTATTGCTTTCTCTGCCCACTGGAAAAATGGTGATTTTAGTTTAGCAATATAAATCCAAAATCCACCTGGGTGGGTTTCTTCGGGGGTTATACGAGTGGATTACTTCCACATCAATGCCTGGATATCATCTCGTTACACTGCAGGTGATCGTTTTACTGAGCAGAGAGATTAGAAACTTTTACTCAAAGACGTTTACCTGAAATCACTTTTTGTCTCCACTTTATTCTTTTCCTTCTCTCTCTGTGGCAGACAAAAACAACACAGCAACCCTATTAATATGATACCAAAAATAACTTCTACTTAAGATTTTGTGACAACAATCCCACCGCGGCGTATCATCAT
>NW_024582536.1:614137-616163 GCF_018398535.1 Haplochromis burtoni | reverse complement strand
AGACAAAAACAACACAGCAACCCTATTAATATGATACCAAAAATAACTTCTACTTAAGATTTTGTGACAACAATCCCACCGCGGCGTATCATCATACCAGCCGAGTTGAAAAGCGCTGAAAATAGTTTCACTCTTTGAATTTCTGTCACTTCTCAGCCCATAAACCTCTTAAACAGAAGCAGTCGGGGAAGAGTAGCACCCTGCATCCCAGGAGAGACACTCGAGGGAGAATTTGTGAATCTAGGACAGTCGATGGTGCTCCGGTTGACTGACACAGGCAATTGCATGGCAATCTGCTGTAATCACTGTGCTTAACTATCTATAATTCAGGAGAGCAAGGGCCGGATGATTCAAAGGACACGTGCTGCCTTTCTTTACAAAAAAAGGAAATAATTTAGCAGCACCTTCAGTCTTGCTCTGTAGGGACGGAAAGCAATGTACAGCAGAGGGAAATGAAAAGAAACAATAAATTAGAGCCTCAGCGAATCTAGTGTAGGAAGTTTTTGTTACAGCTGAGATGGACTTAGACTTTATCAGGGTACTACAGAAGTACCCTGATAAAGTCTACAAAAGTGCGTTAAAAACAAGCTCTAATAAAACAGTCTGCATGCATGCTCAATCATCCAGGTAAGGAAACCCTAAAAGGTGATTCTGTTCATCTGGACCAGGAGTGTCAAACTTCAATCCTCGAGGGCTGGTGTTCCTGCTGCAACACACCTGAATGCAATTAGTCGGTCATTAGCAAGACGCTATAGAATTTGACTGCATGCTGAGGGGAGAATTTAGCCATTTGATTCATGTTGGAGCAGCTCATGACTGAGTGAACACGGTGCAAGTACTTTTAGAAGTACAGTTTTCCAAACACTTGATTTAAATGTATGAGAGGAAGGTTATTCCAAAGCATCGGCGCAGCAACAGAGAACGCTCGGTCTCCTCTAAGTTTCAGCCGTGACTTTGGGACCGAAAGCAGCAACTGCTCAGCTGACCGAAGGGAACGAGTGGGGACGTGGGGCTTCAACAAGTCAGACAAATAAACAGGTGCTAGACCATTTAGAGATTTAAAAACCAATAAAAGGACTTTAAAACGGATCCTGAATTCAATTGGAAGCCAGTGTAAAGAGGCCAAAATCGGAGTGATGTGATCAAATTTTCTTCTGCCAGTTAAAAATCGTGCTGCAGCATTTTGCACTAATTGCAAGCGTGACAAAGTGCCCTGCCCAACCCCTATTAAAAGAGAATTACAATAATCTAAACATGAGGTAATAAAGGCATGAATAACACTTTCCAAGTCACGCTTGGAAAGAAAGGGCTTAACCTTTGATAAACGTCTGAGGTGATAAAATGCTGATTTTACTACCCCGTTTACATGGTCATCAAAGGTGAGTGCAGAATCAGTTTTAACTCCGAGATTTGTGATCAAACTCTTTAGTTGGGAATTCAAAGCTGCAAGATCAACATCCGGAGTATGAGAAGAACGATTTGGGCCAAATAAAATTGCTTCTGTCTTCCGATCATTCAAATATAAAAAGTTTTTTGCCATCCATGCTTTGACATCGGTAGTCAAGCAAAGGTCGAGTTGGGAGACTATCAGAATGATTAAAAGGTAAGTAGAGCTGGCAGTCATCTGCGTATAGATGGAATGGCACTTTATATTTCCGGAAATTGCGCCAAGAGGCAAAAGGTACAGTGAAAACAATAACGGCCCAAGAATAGATCCCTGTGGCACACCCCAAAGCAGAGGGGCCACAGAGGATGAAGCCGACCCCAACTTAACACAAAAGGTCCTATTTAGGAGATAGGACTTGAGCCACAAAAGTGCCAAACCAGAAATTCCCACACAGTGCTGCAAGCGGGAGATCAGCAAATCGTGATCCACAGTGTCAAATGCAGCGGTCATGTCCAACAAGACCAGCACTGCATATTTACCACGGTCTGTCGCTATCAGGATGTCATTCATAACTTTTACGAGGGCTGTCTCCGTACTGTGGAATGGCTTAAAGCCGGACTGAAAGATTTCTGACAATTT
>NW_024582536.1:545960-614117 GCF_018398535.1 Haplochromis burtoni | reverse complement strand
TTTTAACTCCGAGATTTGTGATCAAACTCTTTAGTTGGGAATTCAAAGCTGCAAGATCAACATCCGGAGTATGAGAAGAACGATTTGGGCCAAATAAAATTGCTTCTGTCTTCCGATCATTCAAATATAAAAAGTTTTTTGCCATCCATGCTTTGACATCGGTAGTCAAGCAAAGGTCGAGTTGGGAGACTATCAGAATGATTAAAAGGTAAGTAGAGCTGGCAGTCATCTGCGTATAGATGGAATGGCACTTTATATTTCCGGAAATTGCACCAAGAGGCAAAAGGTACAGTGAAAACAATAACGGCCCAAGAATAGATCCCTGTGGCACACCCCAAAGCAGAGGGGCCACAGAGGATGAAGCCGACCCCAACTTAACACAAAAGGTCCTATTTAGGAGATAGGACTTGAGCCACAAAAGTGCCAAACCAGAAATTCCCACACAGTGCTGCAAGCGGGAGATCAGCAAATCGTGATCCACAGTGTCAAATGCAGCGGTCATGTCCAACAAGACCAGCACTGCATATTTACCACGGTCTGTCGCTATCAGGATGTCATTCATAACTTTTACGAGGGCTGTCTCCGTACTGTGGAATGGCTTAAAGCCGGACTGAAAGATTTCTGACAATTTAGAGTCATTCAAGTAGTCCATCAACTGAGTATAAACAATCCTTTCCAGAATCTTACTAAGAAAGGGAAGCTTAGAGATGGGTCTGAAATTTGATATGACTGAACTGTCTAAGCCCGGTTTCTTAAAATGAAAGTTATTGAAGATATCTGCCCAAGTGCGTGCCTGAGGCATCACCAAGATGGCTACCTAGTGTAAAAACCTGCTTCTAGACACAGGTTTAGTATATTTTTTTTAAAAACTGTTAATCTTTTTGAACAAGAATAACATAAAATCTCTTAATTTCATTTTGTCGAATGCTGAGATTTGCTGTTTTATTTAATTGTACTTTTATTATTTAGCAGCTGAAGGCAAAGACAAATTTATCGAGCTTCCTGTTCTGCCTGCCACTGATTGTTTATGACTGCTGATGAATAAATAAATGAAACTAAATAAAGTTGTATTCTCTGCTGTTTCTTCCAGAGAGAGGAATGCACTGTCTCCACTCCTTTCCTGTTGCTCTTGTAACTTTTGGTTTTGTGTCTCTGGGAATATACGTGACCCCACTTAATCTGATCTGACTGAACAGAAAGTGGGAAAAGTACTTAGATCAGCTTGCATTTAATGATAGCCAGTGAAGCCTTAAACTCTGCAGTAGTCCAGCATTTTAGTGTATAGATTCTTCTTGTCTGATCTGTCCAATATGTTCAGCTTTACAACACAAATGAGACCCCACTTAGCCTCACATCGATTCGATCTTAAATACATAGTGCCAATCACGGTGCAGCTGATACTGGCTCAGATAAGATACAGTAAAATGAACTTTATTGATCCCAGTGGGCAAACTGGGGCAGATAAGGGATGAAAATAAGAATGAATCCAGTGTGACAGGTAATCTACAGTAGTGACACTACAACATCAAAGCCCGATTTAGATGAACCATATAGAGAACTTGGAAGCGCTTGCATTCTAGTTTCTTTTTCACTGCTGTGAGCACGTCATGTGTAATGTGACTGTGCTGTACCTGATTGGAATTACGTAATAACAACATGGTTTGCTTGAACAAGATGAAGCTACAATAAAAAGAGCTTTATGCTTTGACACTTTTATTTTAAGCCACTCACCTTCATTTGAAGTCATACTGAATAAAAAACAGTCTATTTTGTAGATCTTGCTCATACCTTGTTTTAAAAAGGAGGCTTATTCATCAGACTGTGAAACCATGTGCTCATGAGCTAATGTGTTAGCACAACCATCCCACTCTTTCTCACCATATGGTTCTCTTTGTTTTATAAAATATAAAAAAGATGACAAACATGCATGCCTCACAAACCAATAAGTAATTCATTAATTTAGTAAACTAGCTAACTATGCTTTCCTCAGATAGTATTTTACCTGCGAAAGCAAGCAAATTAGCCACATAGCTGCATCTTTGCTCTGCTGCCTGAATCTGGTGGTGACTGTTAGCTGATAAAGAAACTTGAAACCGCAAACTTGCCAGCCAGATTAGCCCACAGTAGGACAGTTCTGACTCATGTTTGCAGGCAAGTCAGCGTCACAGCAAAAGTCCTGCAAGAACAAACTGGGCTCAGGGCCCAGGAAACAATCCTGGGGCTCGGTCCAAAAGCTTTTTAACATTTTTACAATATTAATCATTTGTTTAGTAGGTCTGCAGAGCATAAACCATCAGCAGCTGTGTCAGGACTACAATCTCATGTCCTCGTGGAGGACCTGGATGCTAATGCTAATGCTACTAGCCTAGTTCAAGCATCTCTGATGAGTGGTGAAAGAGCAGCACTAGCACGACCAGATACTTAGAAAATGTTATTCTAGGGGAGGGAACTTTTCTATTGATTATTTTAATCAGTAATAAAATGAGAACTTTTGAAAGGTTAGAAAAACATAAAAGCTTTAAACGAAAAGCAAGACTGGAATATTGGGACCTTCAGCTCTCAAAGTAAAGATAAAGAATCTCAAAGGTCAGGTGAAATTGCTAACTAATCTTACCCTGTCATGAGCAGAAGGGATGGGCGAATGCAAATTATAACCCTGGTGCTGCAAGTTTAAAAGTCAGGGGCTCACTAGAGGCGCTGGCATTTATCCTCTGAGGACAACGAATGTCTGCACCAAAGTTCACAGTCTTTTATCAAGTGAATGTGGAGACATTTCCACCCAAGCCGATTGCTGAACTGACTGACTGACAGGCTGACGCTGGCGTTTCTTTGCCACGAACAAATCAAATTTAATTAAACTTAATTCTGCAGGAAAAAAGCAGATTCAGCCGGTCTGTTTGCTGTCACTCTTCCAGCACATGGTGACACGAGCAATCTCTGTTATTAGTTCAACTTCGACGCTGCAGAAAGTTCTAGCCTAATAAAAACATTTCACATGCACATTAAGAGTCTTGTGTTTCCGACAAGCCGAGCAAGAAAAGATCAAAGATTTATTCTTTTTTAATCAAAACCCACTCAGCCTCTGTGTAGTTTCTCTCACTGCTCCTCAGACTCAGAAATACTGCTGTTGTTGCTTAGCAACCATGACACCCATGAAAATATAATGAACAAAAGTGAGAAGATGCTGTAATCTTTGTGCTTCCTGCATTGAAGCAGACTGAAAATAGAGCTTTTTGAGTGACTCTGAAATTCAGCAGGCTGAACAGGACACATCAACACTATCACATGTCTACAGTCAGTAAAGCAAATATACACGTTCATCATGCTGCAAACTTCCAATCCCTGATGTGATATGTGACTGCAGATACGTGCTTCTCCAGCAGGTCTCTGCTCAGGTTTGCGTCACCAAAGCGTAAACTGTCTGAAGGTGAAAAAGCATCATCTGCACACAGTTTTCTCCAGACTTCACAATTTTAAGGTTGGATGATGGATTTTCTTTCTGTTATGTTATCAAAACAAAACAGAAAATAAATTAAATAAATCAGCAAACGGGCAGTTAACACAACTGCTTAGTCTGTATCCACATAAGCGTCAATACATTACACCTGCATTCTGTTTAATGGCCAGCAGGGGGCAACTCCTATGGTAGCAAAAAGAAACCAGACCGTGTGTGTTGGTAACCCAAACTTCATTCACGACTAAGTCCATCAGAAAACAAAAACATTTTGATAATAAGTTTATCATCTCAGCTGATTGTTTTAAGTCTTCATCAGACTGAGTTGAGATCATTGGCAACTGTGACAGTTCTCATTAAGTCTTAGCGGGAAGCGCACTAAACCTTCATTATTTCTAACAGCCAGCAGGATGTAACTTCTTTGGCTGCACAATCTGATTATACAGTTCATGAGAAACGACTCTTCTGCTCACTCGAACTATGACTTCAATAAAAATATTGTGATTCATTTATTTTTTAATCACAAGTTCAGTCCGGACTACTGTAGTCCAAAAATGGATTCCCAATGTACAGTAATCTGGACCCTCCCCACAGCGCCCAGCAGAGCACAGAGCACTGCTTGTGTTTCAAAGTGGATCCTATAAATAAAGGCAGGCTAAAGCAGCTTAAAAAGTGCACTCTGAATGAGATCTGTTAATTGTGTAAATGTGTAGAAGGCTATCAGCTGAGCCTTAACCTGATTGGGTAATCTGAGATCAGATGGAAATGTGGCTTGGCTTGACTTAACGCTCTGACCCGGATCTTTTGCTATGCTCAGTTTTTAGACATTATGGAATAAAATATGAGATTTGCTGCCTTCTGATTGACTTGTTGTGATAATATTGGGCTGAATAGCGGCGTCAGATTTGGTTGTTGTGAACAGGGCTTGGAAATGTTCTGAAAATTTGAATAATATTATTAAAATGTGACTTTAGGCTACGTGTTGTAACTGTTCCTTCCTCACAGATATTTTGCGTTAATAAGAAGAAAAAAAATCCAGCCCATGAATTAATTTCCCTTCATGCTAAGCTATGTTAACTACATCCTGACTCAGCAATACGTCCATACTTGACATGCTGACACAAGTCTGTTATGAAAAACAAATATGAAAAAAAAAATTCACCAACAGTGAAACAGCACCTCAGACTTACTGTTAATCTACTGAGACACGTGCTATTTGTTTATATTCCTCCTGAACCCTGGAGGAGCAATGATGCCTGACTTTGCAGCACAATTGCATCTGCAAGTTTAAGTTGATGTGTGTTCTGAAAATAGAAAGTAATCAGAAAGTGTTTACATGACACATCTCGTTCCACTGAAGTGCCGATGAAGACCTAACCACCCTCTTTGAGATGAGAATGAGATTGCTTTCTGAGTGCGCCACTGTATTAAGTTCTTATAGTGATTATTTTTGACATTTAAAGTCTGTGTGTGTGTGTGTGATTATGATCCAGCGAGGACCCAGACATGGATTGACATGTCAGACACGGGGCCCTCGGGAAGGACAAGCTGCTAGACTGGCTCTGGTGGGGGGGGGGGGGGGGGGGGAGTGATGGTGTTTGGCTTGTCAGGGCTCAACCCACATCCAAGGAACAGTCTCTACACACGGACAATTCCACACACACACACACACACACACACACACACACACACACACACACACACACACACACACATGCTGTCTCACACACACCTAACAGAATGTGACAGGTCTGCCTCTGAACAGTGTCCCTGCCACAAAACAGAGTTTTTCAGTATTTGTCTTTTAGCCACGCTAGCAGCATGACTCCAGGAATAGCAATAGATAGCCGAATCGCTACACTGTTTTCCAGCTTGTTTCTGTTATTTAAGTCTCAATCACGCCGTAAAAGGCTAAAACCAGAGTCTGTATGTAAAAGACGGCTGTAGCAACCATAACATCACTCACAGGTTTGAGGGCTTTTTAAAGCCTCATGTGGCCACCAGAGGAACTGCAGTTTTTGGCACTTGACTAAAACCTGATAAAGAGGTTAATGTTAACATATTAGCATGTTCTATATTCTGTTTGCACATTATATGGTCACAGGTCAGCACCAAACTTTATAAAGAAGATGGACTTTGAACCCCAAAACGTGACACTAAATGCAAAATGCCTTAAGCCTGCAATTTCTACGATGGCCAGCAGGGGGAATCCTGGCAGAAATTATTGACTCCTGTTTAATTTGTTGCTTCAGTTTTTAACTGGGTTTATTATTTAATATATGAACGTTACACTGACACCATAAACCCAGTTAGAGTTAAATATATCATATGTGACATCCTTGTAAATGGACTGACTCCTATACATAGCATTTTTCTACTCTACCTGAGCACTACAGCCACTCCTGTTGGAGTGTGCACTGTCTCTACATGAGTCCACTGAAAGCTACTCAAACATTTTAGTTTAAGTGATTAAAAAAACAGATTAAATCTAATGGTGTTACAACTTGCACAAGGATGTTGCGTGATTTCCCCAAATTTCTCTCAGAAGAAAGAAACAACAGTCATGTGTTTCATTTACCAGGATGCATCCATGGAGCGCTGTTTAAAAATAGATTTATTTTAACTTCTTTTTTTGCTTGAATCGGACTTGAGATCCACTTTATCTTAGTTTTAAGGACTCAGAGGTGCTTGGACTTGAATTAGAGTCGTGACTATAGCATTAAAGGCTCATCACTTTTGAGGAGATATATTGCAGCAGAGAACGCTTCATAGAAAAGTGTATGCCAGTACAGCACTAATATGGAGACTTCTGCTACTTTCAAAGGTCACTACTGTCAGGATGGGTTGTACTTTGTCAACTCTGCAAATTCATGTTTCGAAGTGGAACTCGGAGCAAAAGAAGTAAGCAGATTTTTCACTTTTCCCTCTTCAAGTAGTGATCCCAGCCTGTCAGAAATATTCTTTCACTGCCATTTTCTTGGTGCGTAACAGGCACAAACCACGATGAACCTCCACAAATGCACGACCACATTAATGCTGAGGGAAGACGTTGGCTTCAGAACCACTCTTGACCTTTTTTTGTCACGTCACATCCCCGTGTTGTGTTGCTGTACTGGACACCCAGTTGAAGACCTCACACACTGCAGATGGCTGTTTAGCAGAGCTCCATTTTCTAATCCAAGCTGCTCACGGGTCTCAGGGGCGAAGGGCTGAGCGAGTCGATTGGTCTCTAAGTGGAAGACAAATTGAAGCTTGTTGAGGCGAACGAGCCAAAAATGAAAGCTCTCTCTCTCCCTGAATTGCTTGTTCTAAAAATGTTGCGATGGCCGTCCTCAGCGGGGAGAGTTTGCAGCTACCAGAGCAGAAAAACAGCATTAACTGCCTTCTTAAATGTTCATCTGGAAGCTCTGACCATGTATGTGAGTAAGCACGCTTACATAAACAGGACTGTAAACCTAATGCAGCTATTTTTAAGCTACTAATTGAGTTTTAGGTAACAGCTGGATTTGACTTTAACCTTTTTCCACATGTAAAAGTGTATTTTAAATAACTGCAAGATATTTGCACAAAACGAGGATGGATTGTTTCTGTTTCCCTTCATGCACCATATTTACAGTATGACTAAAAGCTTTAAGAACTGTTCTTTTTCTGCACAGTTTCATCTATTGCTTAATTTTTCTGAACATTTTTGTTTCATATCTTATTTTGTGAATTATAAACACTACTGAGGTAGAGAGAAAAAGGCCATAACTGGCTTTAAATATTCTAACACTATTCTAAATCGGAGGCTTGCGTGAAGAAGGGCAGCCAGTGTAAATCAAACGTGGAGATCCATCCACTCTGCTGGAGGAACCAAAAGTACGTCCATGTCTTTGACTTAGAATTTGTGTGTGTTGTGAGTTTGTGGTCTGCATGAGAGATTTATAAGAATGAAAATCTAGAACACATTTTCACCATTAAAAATACATTATTATTGGCAGACACAGATTCTGTACACCATGTTTGTCTTCCTACAGATATCGATGCTATGTAACCTACTGAAACGTCTTTAAAAAGGCATCAGACCCAAATGGCTCCGAACATCAACCATGTTGTTAGAAGAGAAGGTGTACATAGTAATTACAGTTGATACCGTAAACTGAAACAGTGGAGTGGCTGTAGTTCAGGAGGTAGAGCTGGTCATCTAAGAACTGGAAGCTTGGTTCGATGTATCCTTGGGCAAGAACCTGAACCCCAAGTTGATGCATTCATCAGAGTGTGTATGTGCGTGAATGTTAGATTAAAAGCTCTTGAGCAGAGAAAAACACAAGCGCTGGTATGAATGTGTGTGTGAATGGGTGAATGACGGTTGTTGCATAAAGCACTTTGGGTACACAAAGAGTAGAAATGCTCTACACAGGAGTCAGTCCATTTATGGTTCAGAATATTCGATCGTGCAGACTTTGGTTTTCAGATTGTCGATGCGCTGATGTCACCCCGACATGCACCATGTAAACATGCATATATCTAACAAACGTGACTCAGAGGCACTGCTGTGTCTTCTTAAAGAGCAATAAATTGCCAAGTATCAGGTTGCCATGACAATCCAGTCAATGAAGCCCGCTGACTTCCCTGTGAGGGGGGGGGGAGAACCAAAGAAAAAAACAAAAACAAAAGCAGGTGGCCTTGGACAAGAGACGTGAAGGGGTGGGGTTGGGGGTGAGATGAAAATTATAACAATCACAAAGCTCCAGTCCCACTGTTTTCCACACAGAGCCTGACGGATGCACAGACGCCCCGCTGGGCAGGAAGGAGAGGGGGGATAAAAAAAGACACAGGGAGCTGGAGGAGGCTCAGCTGACAAGCGCCTCTGACAAAGTGAACGTGTCACAGCCTTCCTGCTGTTGTGTTGAATTTCTCCTGCCGTTTGACAAAATGCATATGAGCTGCCGGAGCACTTGTTGAACTCATTTTCTCCTCCCAAAAAGCAACATTTGACATTTTCACACTGCTTACTGCTTAAAATTATTATGAACTTGTGCAAGAAGTTAATAAAATGCATGCTTATTAAAGCTGAGGAGGCTGTGGGTTTGGTTTGATATGATTGTCTACAAAATGTTATAGAAATATCTGCATTAAATTTATGCCTGTGACAGTTTTGGGCCCAACGTAAGCAATTAATGTCTGTCAATCTGCATTCTTACCCCTTTGAGATGATCACAAGGATGTTTTTAAATGTCCCCTATGATATCTTCAAAAGTGCTTAATAAAATAACATTGTCTTGACCTTAAGATAATCTCTTAAAATAATGATGCATGGTGTGGAAGGTCCTGGTCCTGAATGCCCCTGGAAATGTGCAGTTTTTACCTTCCCTGGTGATTTGAGGGTTGTCTGCTATAACAAATCCTGCAGAATCTGGTAGTACACTGTTTTGCTCACTGGCAAGATTTTTTAAATTTTAATAGTCTAACATCCCTGTGCTGCAGAAACACCAGTGGGGAGAGGGTGAATTATATATCAATAATAGACATGGAGATGGGTACAGCAGACTTGTCAGAAAAGAAAGTACTTTCCAAGTCCAGGGACCTGTGTGGCCTCTTCCCTCGTCTCGGTTGAATCGGATATCCATCAGAAAAGCTATGAGTGTAATCTGATTTCTTTTGTTACTCAGACACATAGAAAAGGCGCACATGTGTCTTTCTTTCCATACTTATGTAGAAACAGCTGTGCGAGGCATAGCTGACCACTGCTCCGAGTATCTGTAACAATATAGAGCAACATGGGAGCAGTCTGAGTTAAAGAGAACATAAAAGCATTTAGTGCTCTGCTTTTTATACTCGTACTGTACACAGATAAGGTCTGTTCCCATGTGGACAGTTGAAAGCACGTTTTTAGAGCAGGTTTCAGCCAAAATGTGTTAAAACAGACCTCCATACTAAACAGCTGTGATGGTAGTTTTTCCCAGCCTTTGAGCCACTCACGCTCGGCCCATAGAAGCGTCGCTGTGATTATCACAGTGTTTTCCTTCCTTCAGTACAACCATCCATCCACTTAATTTTCCACTCATCACTAAGGTAACTGACCCTCAGTGTTTTGGTTAAGTATCTGAGTGTTTCTTAGTGTTTACCTTTTCTACTTGTCTTCGTGTGTCTCAGTGACACACCCGTGTCCATCTGCGACACATGTAATTTAATTCCTTTTTTTTTGTTTTCCAGCACTTCATTACTGCTCAGTCCTCAGTGTATAAATAATTTCAGCTCGTTTGTCTCTGTTCTCGTCAGGTCATTTACCCTCCTGTGTCCATCACCTATAATCCATCATTGTGCTTCTTGTCTTCGTGCCATTTGTATGTCCTGCTACCCTGATTTGTGGTTAGTTTATTTTTTGGACCTTTCTTACTTTCATGGTTTTTATGAGCGTTTTAAACAAACCTTTAGTTTTGCATTTAGTTTGTTATGCTAAAATAGCCTTATTTTGAACTGAAACATATCAGTGGCAGGTTAATATACTACACTGAAGAATTGCTGAAGAACATACATAACTAAATCTTTATCATCTGATAATGTTATGCTAAAGGTTAGCTAGGTAAGGCGACTATCTTGTCTTTGGTGAAATATAGTGGTTTGTTAGGGTTAGACTGCACCAGCCTGAAGCCTTGACTTCTGCTAAAGTCCAGACAAACTTTGGACCCGTTCATCCACCCCAACCTCCTCCCTATATGGCTCTTCAGCAGCACTTCTTCCAGTGCTTCCATATAATTACTAAGGCCTCCACAGGGCAATGAACACACACCGTTTTATAGTTCACCAAGCAAAACCGTTTCCATAAAATCAGCCCATAATAACAGTCTGCAAACGCTTCATGTCTCAACACATGTATTAGCCTACTCTTCATGTTGTTATTATTGTCTTCATGTGTGTTAGAGTCCACTGAAGTAAATGTTTCTAGCACATGGTGTTTTTAGTGCGGAGAGAGATGAGCTGTTAGAGAGATGAACACTGTCTTACAGCTCCACAGTTCTCCCTGAGGAGGAGTGCAAATGGCTCTGACAAATGAGATTCAATACTGGCATAAGAAATAATCTTATTCCCATCATTTACCACGAGCCCAAGGAAAGCAGCAGTGCACATATTTATTTTGTATGCAGGTACAGAGAGACGTTACATGAGCACAAATGTGCATAAAATGCTGTACCGACCTTCTTCCTGTTGCACTGCATGTATCAGTGCTGTGTTAGCCTTTTTTATTTTATTGACTTGTCTGTGACGCTGACAAATTTCTGCACATTTGTTGCACTTGCCGACTTAAGTGATTTGAATTATTCAGTGGACACGTTCTGCATATGGAGCAGAGTACTGTTGTGACCATTTCTGCCAGGCTTACATGTGGCTGCTGCTCTTTCAAACATAACGTTTTTCACCCCACCCCCTCCAAAAAACTCGGTCCCCTTGCACCATCCCCAGTGCCTAGTATCATAAATGCTTATAGTTCCCATCCTAACACCCCTGCCCTACTACTATTTCTATTCAGATTTCCATTAATATCCTTCCCCCCTCTCCTTTTCGGCATTCTCATTACTTGTGTTGGTCAAGTTACTTGAAAATAGTAATTTCTTACTAATTACCGATTACTTCTCCAAGAAAGTAATCCTGTTATTTTTCTGATTACTTATTTTCAAAAGTTATTGAAAACATGATGCACAACCTGAATACATAATAAAGCAACAGACCTTTCAGCCCAGTTCTATTTTTTCTGCATAATCCATCATATTAAATTAAATCAAATGAAAAAGTCTCTTTTTAAAAATTATTTTATTAGTTTTAATCTTTTAACTTCATGCACATTGTATCAAGCGAAAATTAAATTATATGCGAAGGTCTTTGACTTGAAGACATTTGTCGAACATTTAAACCTATTTTCTGCATAATCCATCATATACGATAAAATAAAATAATGTTTTGTGTTTACACTCTGCCACATAGATGCAAGTAAAACACAGCCACAAATAAATTAAATGAGTCCTGTTGCTCTTAAATCTATTTTCACCTGTTTAGCAGGAGTGGGGCTGGTGGAGGTTTACCCACAGCGGTCATGTCAGTGGGGGGATCTGTGAGTGTCACATTCCTGTAGCAGCGTGCTCGGTGTTGCTCAGATTTGAAGTTTATTTTTTCTCTGTAGAAAGAAGTTTTCTTCCCACACAGTGAACAGCGGACACTAATGTTTTTGTCACTTTTTACAGAATCAAACTCAAAGTAATGTGATTACTTCCACGCTTTAAAGGCTGCACGGTCGCACTCTCTCCTGCACTCCATGTTATCCATTGTTGATCTGCACACAGCTGTTACCATGGACGTCGCACGCACTTACATCATTGTCATGAGACACTCTCACAAACAAAATCACAGCTTAGTAACGCAGTACTGCAGTGTACTTACGGGAAAGTAACAGTAATCGAATTACTTTTTTGCAACAGTAATCCCTTACTTTACTTGTTACTTGAAAAAAGTAATCCGATTACAGTAACACTGTTACGGCCCTAGCTGGGCCTCCTGATACTGCCCTTGTGTGGGCGTGGTGCTTTCTTCTCCCTCTCCTCCTCCTTCGTTTTGGCCCCTCCCCTTGTCTCTCTCTGCCCCTGCCTTCTCCTTTAGGTCACACCTGCTGCTCATCTGCTCTCGTTACAACCAATTACCCTCAGGGGTGATATAAGCTGGAGAAGAGCAGTGTGGAGGAGGAGGGAGAGGTTTCTGGTGGATTTCCTCTGTGCTGGTCAGAGTGTGCTACTAGCCTAGGTGTGGAACAGCCTGCTGCGTGTGACCAGCCTTCTGGTGTGTGGCTCTTTGTGAGTAGTGCTTAACTGAGCAGTGATTGCCCATGAGTGACGGCAGCCTTCATTAGTTTGTGTGGCCTGCCTGGATATTGTTTGCTAGCAGCGTTGCTGTCTCTTTCTGTTGAAGCCTTATTGTTGCTTTCTTTGTTGAAGTGGTCATTACCACTTTGGGTTGACCTCCCTGATTTCTCATTAAAGCAGCGGTGCTGTCTCCTTTTGTTGTTGCCATTTATATGATTATTGAGGTGTTTGCCTACAATAAAGATCTATTTTATATTAAATACCTCTGCCTGGCGTCTTTTCATTCCACCTGGATCTAACTGTTACTGTCCCCCACCCTCATCGCCTAGCTTTTAAGTGGGGACGTAACAAACACATTCATATTTAACGCATTACTGCCCTTCTCTGCTCATTACTATCAAGCAGTGGTATTATTATTATTACTAATGATATTATTTTTTTATTATTACTGCTATTGTTACCATTTATTATTGTTATTACTATTATAATAAATATCATTATTATGGTTTTTGTTGTTGTTGTCATCATTGTGATTTATTAATATCTCACTTATCCACATCAGGCACACAACCGCACAATGCATTCACATAAATGCAACTCACACAATTTTATGCATACATCTACTCATCCTCTCAAATTTCAAATTGCAAATATTTACAACCGATTCTTTATTATTGTCGTTGTTTTTGTTTTGAGCTGTTTTGGTTTTTGTTCGTTTTTTTGTGCACATTTTGTCATGACAGGATATACTAATCATTAAAAACCAGGCAATGAGTTGGCAGAGAAACAAAAGTTGAGTTTACGTTGAAGTAGCGTTCCACAGAATTCTTAATTTAACTGAGATTCTTTTGTGTTAATTTCCAGCTCCATATGTGTTTTTGGACGGGCGGTAGAGTAGCTTTGCATGATTCACTTCATTACCTTATACTGGACCAAGTTTCTCATGTTTATGAAACATGTCATTTTAACTTTTTTACCTAGAAGCCCACTTTGTCCTGATTGGCTGCTCTTCATTCATGGTCACAGTGCTTCTGAGCACTTAACATTTTGGACTTTTCATCTAGGCTTCTTAAGAAACTAACCCCTAAAGTAAAGATGAGAAATATTTAATGCATACAGAGTGTAACACTTATGAAACCGTCCATACTTGTATTACAGATCAAACTTCGCTACTGCAATA
Organism: Haplochromis burtoni; assembly: GCF_018398535.1. Taxonomy (NCBI): domain Eukaryota; kingdom Metazoa; phylum Chordata; class Actinopteri; order Cichliformes; family Cichlidae; genus Haplochromis; species Haplochromis burtoni. The sequence goes on along the minus strand of NW_024582536.1, from coordinate 600,652 downwards.
CCCACATGATGTTAATGCTCTGTTCAAGTCTGCTATTCAGGTGGAAACTCTAGTATTTAAAATGGATTCAGGTAATGAATGTGCTGAAAACACATCTGAATAATGTGGCTTCAATTTGTTCATGATGCAGTCACGATTAACGTGATCAGGCCAGATCGAATTATTTTTTCTCATCCAGCCTTCAGTGAAGTATGAACGTCCCAAAGACCCGAGGAACAAGCCAAACCTTGGTTCTGCAAAATTGTTACACAAATCAGATAAAATGTAGATACAAAATATCTTTCAACATCAGACATTTAGCACACATTCGCACTGCAGACAGTTCAGCAGGTCCATGAATGCAGGCACAAACTGCTCACTGGATCCACCGTGAAGAGGTTAAAGCTGCTGTACTGCAGTCACTACATTATTATAGGTTATTATAGGTGGTTATATACGCACACCTGTTATTGTGTGACCTGGCATCCACATTTTGGTCACTTGAAGGCAAAAGCTCAGGCCTAGAGCTCAGCCTGTCTTAATGAGCATCCACCCAAAACAGCATCAGTGATGCTGTATGTTCATTAAACGGTGGTCTTAATTAAGTTAGAAGCAGAAACCTCCTGAATCCTCCTAACATGAGTCTGCCAGTAGGAATATTTCAGTCCTGAGAGAAATGTTAATAAAACCCAACCACAACCCAGTCTGCAGAAAATGAGAGGAAACTGTAAATGCAGTAGCTGTTCAGTCAGACCACTTACTCTGTGTTCATTAAATCATTTTTATTCTGCAATTTTTTCGTGTGTTTTTGCTACAGTACACTGTAAATGAGCAGTCACATGGCTGTGTGTTTTTAATGGCAATAAAATCAATGAAAATGTTTTAACCTTGAAGTTAGAAATGAAGATAAATCCAAACAGCTAAAGCTTCCCAGTCCTGTCAGTCTTTAATCTTCTGCCAAACTTATAAAATCTAAATTTGGAAAGCAGTGAGAGGACAATGGGTTCATTTGCTGTGGAAAAGAAAGGAAGCTGAAAGAGGCTGTAGCAATATACTCACAGCACATCGGCATTTGATGAGCTGATTTAAAATCTCATCTCTCTCCATCTTCAGAGAAGTAAGAAACTGACGTGCGCTCTAACGTGGACAAATGAAGAAACTGTGCTGCACCTTAATCTGTGGAGGTTTTCTGCAGACATTAACATCGGCGGGGAATCGTTTGATCAAATCTGATCTTGAGCTCTCTTCTAAGCTAAGAATAGCAGTGCCATCACATCAGGTGATGTAGTGACTGGACTGGACACTTCATAACAGGGCTTCACTGACCAGGGGATGATGCCACGGTGGCTGCATCCATCTTTTCTACAGTCTGTGCTAATTTTTCAAATGATTTCATCAGCTAATATGATTCAGCTATTTACATTATGCCATGTTTTATTTGATCAGTTAATAGCATCAGATGATACAGAATGGCATTCTGCACCTTCAATGAATGAGAAATCAGATATGATTAAGATTTTTATAAACACATAACAGAGTTAAGAGCTCATTTTACATGTGCTACAGCCTGGCATTGCTTCCAGTGAAGACATGATGATGGTAGGTCAATACTAAGAAACTGATGACACCCCACAGCTTGCTTATACACTTAACACTTCCTTTAGACTTTTTAACTTAATGCTCTCATGTGTTACTGAACATGCCAATAAAGGCGTTGTTGCAGCATCTAGCTGAGGGCTCTAGTTTCCACTACAGAAGATCGCTTTGCACAAACCAAGTAACATTTGTAATTGGCAGGTAATTTCAAAAAGCTCCACAAATGTCAGAAAACTCAAATTATGCAGTTTGGACCACAATAAATGGGGAACACAGTGGCACCGTGGTTAATACTCTTGTCTCACAGCATGAAGGTTCGCTGTGTTCAGTCCACCATCTGGCCACGGCCTTTTTCTTTGCGTGGGTTCTCTAAGGTTACTCTGACTTCCTTCCACAGCAACAAAATGATGTGATCATAAGTTGTAACCTAATGAGCATGCAGTTTCATTCAGATCGGCCCCTCATTCATCACATTTTGTCACAAACGATTGGCTGCGGGTGAAAACACTCAGAGTTTGAAAGCAGGACTTCAGAAGCGTGGGTGATGCCACAAAAGCCATGTCCATATTTTATCGTGTCATGCTGTGATGATGCCTAATGTTAGCATTTTACTTTAAGCATGAAGAATCATAGTTCTGGGTTGGCTTGGAAAAGAACATCATCCTTGCATCACTCCGTAGGACTCAAAACTGCCAACATGCAGCAGAATGTAGTGATTGAATAATTTCAGACTAACCAATGTTGTGTGTTTAATTTCCCCTGCAGCTGCTCCCCCAGGCTGAAGCTTGTTATGTAAGGGTTAAACCAGACAGTGCAAGATGTGCAGACTGCATGTGTGTTTGTGTGTTCACATAGCATGCATCTTCAGTCCTGTCATTATGTGTTTGTGCGTTCACATCCATATGTCCCTGCCTCGTTCTCTCAGTGAGTCTCCACATGCTCCATCCATCAGCTGCTCTCCCATATGAAGGCAGGAGTAGGGTGGAGGGGGGGAGGGGTGCTCTACGGTGGATGCGCTTGTGCCTGTTGCTAGGCGAGAGCCGGCACCGCGGCTGCCTCCGCAACCAATCGTGACAATAGAAGAAAGCTCCGCACCAATGAGACGGTTCAGCGAGGTGGTGGGCCGATGCTCGGGTTCTTCTTCGTGGAGTTTTTTCCACTGATTTCTCAATGGGGTTATATCGTGTCGGACATCAAAGCAAGTGTTTGGAGTTGTTTTCAGCCCCCCTGCGCTTTCTTTCAGCAGCAGTGGCATCAGGTTCTTGGTTGTGGGCCGTTAACGGCGACGCCTCCTCACAAGAAAGCTCTGCGGAGTCTTAAAATGATTATTAATTCTGTAAATTACTCTTACGCACTCGCATATTCCTGCTGACCAAATATGTTCTGTTTGATGCTGCTTTTCAAAAAGGTTCACCATCAATACTCGCTTTTATTTATTTTTTAAAAAAATCATAAAAACTATTTTATCATCTAAAATAAAAAAAAAATGTATGTATATTATTTATAAAATAAATAATCAGATAAATAAACACAGCTGGTGTAGGTAGTCAGTAATGGTGTAATTTGCAGACACTAAAAGTTCCTGAATTTCTTAAAATATGTTTGTGTATCATTTACATCATTACTAATGTGAAATGAAGTCTGGTATTCTGCTGGTATCATGTTCAGAAAGTAAGTGCAGATTTGTTCAGCTACGAGCACTTTGGCATCATTAATATAGCCCTAAACTAAGAAATAATAGTTTTGACATGTACTTGTTATAATACCGGTTAAAGACTGTTACAGCTGTACAAAGAGCACATGAAGCACTAACCAGTCAAATTGGGGGGGGGTATCGATGCGCTGCACCTTTCATGTCAGTCAGTACTGCACATTAATGAGTTATAAACACATACACTTTTTTTGTCCTGTCTTAAACTGCAGTCACTTCCCATCAGTTCATGAGCCGGCACATTAAATGTCAGCGCATTGTTAAAAAATGTGCACATTACAGTTTCTAATTCCTAATTTTTTTAAAAACACATTTCTCCCTGGACTAGTGCTGTTTTCTAAGGAGCTTGGAAAGAAAAGCGTCTGGACTTCTTTAAGTTGCTTGAAGACGTTTCACCTCTCATCCGAGAAGTTTCTTCAGTTCTAAGGTCAAATGGTGGAGAGTCCCATATTTAAACCTAGTGGGATTTTCCCCCCAAAGAGGGACAAAGGACCCCCTGATGATCCTCTAATCGCCTGAGCCAAGGTGTGAAAGCGGGTGTGGGTCACAATCAGCCAGGGTTTCAGGTGGGCTCATTGTGAAACCTGGCCAGGGGGTCCTTTGTCCCTCTTTGGGGGGAAACTCTAGACGCTTTTCTTTCCAAGCTCCTTAGACTACAATGACCTGGATGACTGAGAACCTTCACAGACACTAGTGCTGTTTATTGATTTAGACTGTTTTGGTGTGAGATGGCCAATTTCAATCTTATTTTTTCTCCGTATTTTGACACCCACCTTGTGAATATGTATGACTCACTACTTTTAGCTACTCTCTAATTCACAGAAGGTCACCACAACTGGCAGCTTCACATTTTTGATTTGGTATATTTTTGCACTGGAGGCCCTCGTGTCTCCTCTGGGGATCAAACTAGGATCTTCTGCTTGTTAGGTGAACCTATAAAGCCAGTACACTGTGGAGCTACAACAGCAACAAAAGCTACACTGAAAAATCAGCTTAACCCAGTTACTTGCTTTAGTTAGAATAGCCAGTATATAAAAGATGGATGTATCTTCTAGTGCAGAAGTACGTTAGACCTGCAGTCTTTCTAATGGCCAATAGAGGGCGACTTATGTGGAAAAAGGCATCATGAAAATCAGACTTTTAATAAGCACTTAAATCTCTCCCTTTGTTCTCTCTTAACACTTTCCTGATGAGTTTGTTGTCTTAATTGATAGTTTCATCTCTCTTTGAATGCAACATTATGTTAGTTTTATTAGAGTCAAGAGGTACAATATCATCAATCAATCATTCATATCATCGAGTATCTAAGAGCGTGCAATGTCCATTTCCACCTTGTATCATCTAGGTCCACCATGCTGATGGTCAAAACACTCAGACGTGGCGTTAAAATTTGGACCACATTCTTCTAGGCTGATGCATGAAACTAACGGCAGATTTTTGGAACACAGAAAGGTCGGTACCACTTAGGCTGTAGAAACATCTGGCGTATCTTAATTATAAGGCAACTGCGTCTCACAACAAAACAGCTTTGATTTAGACTGAGGCTACATCCACACGTACACGGGTATTTTTGAAAACGGAGATTTTCCGTTTTCGTTTTAAAAAATAATCCCGTCCACACGTAAAGGCAGAAATGAAGGAAAACGCTGCTAGGAACATGCCAAAGCAACAGGTGGCGATATATTCCTAACCTTGCAGAAATGTTGGCCAATCAGAAGTCTAGAAGCCCCGGTGGGAAATAGTAAACAAAGATGGGGCATAGAAGCAGAACCGAGTGGTATGTGTGGAGGGACAGTAACTGTGTGTGTATATGTAAGCATTTAAACACCGCAGAGAGAACAATTAACAGTAACAGTATTGTAGAAATTCATTTCACTGAAACAATAACGTGGCGCACAGTGTGACGTCAAAAAAGGCGCACACCTTTGACGCTGCGTTTTCTGCATTTTCTCCGTTTTTCTCGTCCACATGTAAACGCAAAAACTGAGTTTTCAAAAATATCCACCCTGGCAGGCGTTTTAAAAAATCTCAGTTTTCAGTGACCGAAAACGCCGTTTACGTGTGGACGAAAGGTGCCAACGCATAGAAAAATCTGTGTTTTCAAAAATACCCGTGTACGTGTGGACGTAGCCGTAAACTGTCACTAATATTTGCCCCAGCAAATGTATATTTCGATTGCTGCTACATAAGAAGACTCCTTCAAACAGTGTAGATGTGAAGCTATCTGAATGTGAACATGTCAAACGTGTTAACAGCTGTCACAGAGTCTAGTTTGGGAGAGTAAATATTTCAAATTAGCTCCAGCAGCAGGCAGGTTTCATGAATATTTGTGTTCTGGCGTGTGAGCATCCTCAAAGACAGGAGAACACATCCTGTAATTATTTTCAGCAGTCGTCTCTTGTTGTATTTTTCCATCACTGTTCATTTTCTCTGGAGTGAGTCTAACTGCCACCCTCGTTCCTTCAGCGGGAAGTGAGCGCCAGAGCTAAACTCGCTTTAAATATTTAACACATTATGTAAGGTTACGCAAGAACGAGGGAGACTGGGGAAACATGAGGGAGATCATGGGAAGCACTGAATATTTTAAGAATGCCCTCATGCTTCGCTGGCTCCAAGAAAGGGCTAAAAATTGTGGCAAAAGCACATTTACTCAACACTACTTGTACTTATTCTTCTAATAAAAAAAAACTTGCCGAGTATGTTTTCTTGGGGGTCTGTCTGGTCTGGATGACTCACTCTGAGCTCTTAAGTCAATGCATGGGTTAAAATGATATTGAAGTCATTAGAAAACAAAACTTTAATGAAAGAAGTGACGAGTAAAAAAAGTGAAACGTGGTTAAAATGTTACCCAGTAAAACAAAATACACAAAAATTGTGCTGAACATCACCACTGTTGATGACGGCAGGGTGTCAACATACAACTGAGCAGGTTTAGAGGACCAGTCCACATTTCCCAAGCCTGAAGGCTTCATGTCAGGTGAGTAGTGAGACTGGGAGTAACATGGACGTCCACTTTGTCACCCTCCATCATCGTCTGATGGAGAACATTTAGCAGAAAGGACCTGAAATGTGCTGCCACAGAGGGCACTGAAAAACATCACCGCCTGCCCCATGCAGGTGACATGGCGCTCCGTGCTTTGTTGACTTTTGAAGCTACTTTCAGCTGCTCCCTTTTCACAGTGAGGCACCACAGTGGGCAGCTCAGCATGTTTGATTTGGCAGACTTTTACAGTGGATGCCCTTCCTGACATAACCCCAAATGGAATTTGTGTTTGCAGCTGGAAGTGAGTCAGTGAAGCCTGCCAAGCAAATGTGTAAACCACGACGCTGTGGAGGCGCACACTTTCTGGACTTCTGAAAGTGAAAATAAAGGTGCAGGATCACAGTTTAAGCACACAGGAAGAGACTGAGTGTGCATTTTAGAGGCCCAACCAAAAAGGCCACTCCTGGAACATTTTGATCACACTGTCATGGAAGTTAAAACAGGGGCACTGTTGTGCAGTACTAATGATAATCTATTTAGTACGACTGACAACACAATAGAGGATAAATGTGTAATCAGGACTAATTACTCATTGCACATTAACCACTGAAAGAAAAATCATGTATTAAGTCCCTGCAGCAAGAATAATGATTTAAGATGCTCGTCACTTTACTTTCGGTATAGAGAGCAGCTCTGTGCCAGTGATTGACTGCGATGTGCATTAGTGCAAACTGAACATATGATTGTTAGAGCCCAAATGCGACGGCTATCATTTGAGGAGGTGTTGGCTGCTGTTATAGTGACTGGCAGGCAGAATAAAGGGATTATAAAGAAATATAGAGTATTAAAGAGTTAATGACGGCTTGGCTCATTTATATTGAAAGTGATTCAAAGATTACCTGAAGGAGTCGTTCTTAAAATGGTATATGGAAATGAAAGCTTTAATTTCATAAAGTGCCGTTTAGCTGTAATGAAAAAGTGTGTGTTAATGTGAGAGATGAAGAGCTGCGGGTCCAGAATGAGACTGCTGCCATCTGAGAAAGTGACACCGACTTATTACAGAGTGACTGACAGCACAAGATAAAAGCTCGCTGTGCCACTTTATAAAGGGAAATACTTAACAGACCAAGGATTTAATCTATGGCTTGTAAAATAAGGGCACTTTACAGAGTGAATCATGTCATTTATAGAGATTAACTGATTTTAAGAAGTATGTGCACAAAGCTGCAGTAATTAAATCAGAGCCTTTTTAAACGCAATCATCTTGCTTGCTGATGTTTGTTTGCAGCATAGTTTTCATAATTTGTGTAATTTATTTTCTATTTTATTCCTAAAAGCAATAATGTTGAAATGTATAGTTTAGTCTCACTAAAACAAAAATCCAGTATATATCACAGATACCCAAAATATTCAGGATCACTTTTGTTTTTTCCCCCTCAGTCGTTTCTGTTTGGGAGCAGGGCTGTGATCATGGAGCTCCCAGCCTTGTTTTCTTCTAGTACCATAAACAACAATCGCAGGAAGGCTTGGGGAGCTGCTGGTATGACTATAAACCCTCTGCCTTACATCAGTGGTCTTAATTTAAACTTTTTTTTCAGAGATGGATATTTTAAAAGGAAAAGACCACAAGTAAACAATGCAGTGCAGTAAATGCACCATATTCAAGTCTGAGCATGTCAACAGAGCAGCTACATCACAAGTACAGCAGTGATGGTGGAGGGACGTTTAAAGCCTGCATTCACGTTCAGTCTGTGAGCTGAACAGAATCACACATTTTCACACACACACGTCAGGTGTTGCTATTCTCATGGGGACCTCCCATTGACACGATACTTTCTCTAGCCGCTTACTGTAACTCTAACCATCAACACGGTTCCGGGTTATTTTGACCCAGCATTTTCAGTTTCTTGTGTTTTGGTATTATTCGATACGATTTATGTTCTGATTGTCTAGTTGTGCTGTTTTGATTATTATTATTATTATTATTATTTTAGGTTTCAGTTTAATTCTAGTTATGAGTTTAGTTCTTAGGTTTTGTTCTTGTGCCCTTGTGTTTCATGTAGGTTTAGTTCAGTGTCAAGTCTGTGCCTGTTGTGTGCTTCCTGTTTTACTTTGAAAGTCTGTGTCTCATGTCAGTGTTTCTAGTTTTGTTTCCCTTGTCTCCTAAGGTGTAATTTCTCCCAGCTGTGTTTCCCTCCTGTCTCCAATTCCCTGATTACTCCACTGTTTAGTTAAGCCCCACACTATGCTGTGTGTTTGATGTTTCTGTTTGTTTCCCAGTGGGAGTTTCTCAGTTTCTAGCTTCCTGTCGCCAGTTTAGTTTCTAGTTTTGTGTTTGGAGGTTTTGGTTTGTTTTTGTAAAGTCTATTTTCTGTGGAGAGTTTTTTCCAGCAACAAAGCTGTGCTTTAAGTTTAACCTCCAGTCTGTGAGTCCTGCGTCCGTCTGGGTCCAATGCTGCCTGCCACACAGCTAAATCATGACAGCCTAACCCTAACCCTTGCCCTAAACCTAACCTAATTGTAATCCTGACACTAACCACATTTTGAGTCTCAGACATACCTTCAAACTTGTGGGGATGGGCAATTTGTCCCCATATGGAGCTGTTGGTCCTCACAAGTATATATAAACATGGTACACACAGACACACACACGTGCTAAATTAAATGAAAATTGAATCTTACAAGTACTTGCTGCCATTTGGAGTTACTACTTCATTAAGAAAGACCTTTAGTGTCCAGTAAACTATTCCCAGTGAGCCAGATTCTGTTTGTCTGATTGGCTGTCATATATCAGTATAGCTTTTGTCATAATACACAATGTAACTCCTCCATATTCATCCAAAAAGCAACACCAGTGAAATATATCAAGTTGTCATTTCCTAAACATTACATGACATCCTGCTCTCTCCCCCCTGAGCCTAAAACACGATCACCATCACATGACTGTGTGGCGACAAACATCGTAGCAGATTGTCCCCGACAGCCACAGAGGCGAGTGCCGGCAGATTTGGTCCCAAGGTCCCCTGAATGTGGGCATCTACCAGTCAAGAGGATCTGACTGATCTTCCACAAAGCTTCGCCTCCATCCAGCTCTATGTCTCTCTCTCTCTCTGATCCTCCCCCACACGCCTAGCTTTGAAACGCTGAGCGATTGAGGCTGGGTAAGGACCTTCTCACAGTCAGCGAGCTAAATGACACAAACTCTTTGAAACCAGCGCTCGCACAGTTCACCACGCAGGCTTCAAAGAACAGTCGCATCAGATGGAAAGAAACAAAAGGATCCACGTGAGCGACAGGGAGGGACAAACTCACAGCTTCTTGATATGAGAGCGTGTCCTCACACTCTGACCTGTGGTTAGGCAGCAGTGCAGGTGATGGAAAACAAAGAAAGCTTTTGATTCTTGGTACATTTTTAACCCTGTACAGAAAAACAGGGAGAAAACATTGTAAAAGAAAATGATATCACTCTAGAATCTTTGATAGAAATCTATATAGGACACATCTCTGATGTTCTAAGCTCACACAGACTTATTTTGTCTCCTTATCTGGAAGCAGCTGAGTTGTCCTTGTGTCTCATCGTGGAGCCGAAACACTCAGAGCCACCAGCACACAGAAGAACTCCTAAAAGCTCCACTGAAAGCTCCTTTATTCGAGCCTCCTCATAAGACGTCACTTACTACATGGAGGGTGATCATAAAACATCTGTATACTGTTGTCCCCAGCTGATGTTAATGAGCGTTCCAGCTGTGTGGCAGTGGGCATACGTCACATCATAGTAAAGATGAAGGTAAGTGGCTGTTTTCTTTTATTAGTATGAAATATATTTAAGGTGGGAGCAGCCACATACAGAGATACATAGATACAGTGTCTGGACTCAGCCTTACATGAAGCAGACACACTGCAAAACTCTGTGAAATGTACTTGTGCAGTTTTTATGCCCTGGTGGTGTTTGAAATCAATGTAGAGGTTCTCTTCCTGTTGGATAAGGGTTTATTTTCTGCAGGCATTTCCAAAACATGTGCTGAGTGACGAGACTTGCACAGTGTGGACAGACCACACAGCTACAGGAGCTGCTCTGCCATGGAGACCCACACCGTGAGCACACTGCAGTTATTGAGTCAGCACCCGGGTCTCTAACTTCATGTTGTCTGTCACTTTGACTGAGTTGTTTTGGTTCATAAACATATCCAGTTCGTAATGATACCACTTACACATGACTGACTGTGGGACATCTACAAAGGGAAGGGATTTAACAAATTGCCTTGCTGCAGCGGTGTCATCCAATTACAGTACCACACTCAAATTCAGCGAGCTCGTTAGAGTGACTCATTCCTTCACAAATGTTTGTAATGGCAGACTGCATGGCTAGGTGCTTGATTTTTGCAATTTGAAGTCTGTAACTATAGTGACCAGTTTGCTCAGAGCTGATAAGCAATGCTTGCTAGATAGCAGAGAAATGGAGAAATGCATAAAACTGGGTCTTGAACAAATACTGTAAGTGTTTCAAAGCACAGAGTCTGTGGTGCAGAGAGCGTTTCAGACTTTGAACAACGGCCTGACTTACAATAGAATCGCTTGTTGTGAATGCTGATAAAGACCTTCTTCTATCCTTGGAAAGAAGGCACAACTCCCATTATGGCTTTATAAACCTGGGACTCTCCACAATTTGGTCTTAGAACTGAAGGAGCTCCTTGGGTGAGAGGTGGAACTTCTTCAAGAAACTTAAAGAAGTCCCGCTGGTTTCTAAACTCCTTATATCTCCATGACCTGGGTGACTGAGAACCTACACAAACACCTTTTTATATTACTCTTTATATTATTGTGCAAATTAAGCCTTGAACAAAGCAGACAGCAATAATGTAACACATTGGTGAGGTTTTCTCTAGTTTTGATGATTGTTTAGCTGGTCCAGGAGTCTTAGAGCATTATGAGCTTAACTCTGAAATCTAAGTTAAGCTGTAGGAAACCTGAACAAAGTGACACAAGGAACCGTGATAGAGTTAATATTTGAAATATAACATGAATTTTGTGCTTTTTAAACTTTTGATGTTTCTTGTTTCGTCAGATTTTACCTCTCAAATTTGTTCTTATTGTACTGACACACCTTCTACTTTCAGCTCATAACGATGTCACATCGACACTTGCAGACAGAAGTCCTCAGAATGTCAGCTTTTTAGCTCTGTAATTAATGCATGAGTGACTCGTTTCCCTGACAGACATGATGAACCAGATTTTGAGAGAAAATAGCAGCAGAGACAAAAGCTGAATTTTTTCTTCATTGTTCCCTGTTCATGCAGTTTTCAGCCTCTGAAGCTTTGCAGCCAATGGTTAGTGCCACAGGAAATCTATGTGTGTGTGTGTGTGTGTGTGTGTGTGTGTGTGTGTGTGTGTGTGTGTGTGGTTCTGGTTCGCTCCACACAGTAAAGGTCAGAGCTTCTGCTTCTGAGCATTTTAATATTTCTGACAGACAGAGAGACAGACTTGGCTTTGCGAGTGTTTTCAATAAAAACTGAAATAGAAATGTCAGGATGCATCCGACTGTTGAGAGGCTGTTATTCCAGGGGAACAAAGAACTAATGTGTGTGTGGGCGGTTTAGTGTCCTAGGGTTGAGATAATTTCTGAAATAGTGGCATATTGTGGCCTTTAAAGTAATTTCAATATCATTTAGACACCATGTACTGCTGGGATCACGCCAGCAGCAACTCCCATTATTACGATGAGTAAACAGCAGTCTTTATCGGTGGAGCTCATATTCATCATTAAGAGGTGACTCACTAAGGATTACTTGCCCTCAGCTCACCATTCAGGACTCATAAAGTAATGGTTTGTGTCTAAAATCCTTTTGAGTTTATTCTTATTAACTAAAGAAAGCAAAAAAACAGAGGAGAGTAAAGCTGAAAGTTCAAATAGTGACCAATAAAGAACAAATGTAGGTCAATTCAAACTATCACAGCATCCACAGCTACAGTTACTGCAATCCTCTCCTATGAGTAACACGTGTTACAGTTTTTAATCACAGTCACATTTACAGCTTCACTACAGTCAACAACAACGCCCAGCCTAGCTTCTGATGACCCTGCTGTTCACTCCAAAATTAGAAATCTTTGATTTTTAAAAATTTTGTTGGTATTTAGATGAAGGAAACTACCCAGGAAACCTCCGTGGCCCCTGAACTGTTGTTTAGGCATTTTCTGGTATTTCATGTATTATGGATAATCTTGTATTTTGGTTCTATATTGTGTATTATTTAGTCTTCTAGTGTTATATGAGGTTATTCTGATTCTATTGCTGTGCTTCTGTTTCCCCGTCTTGCCTTTGTGTTTATCTTCTGTCTTTGTGTTAAGCTTCTATGTCTTAGTTCAGGTCTGTGTTACTCGTTTCCTGTTTTACTTTGATAGTCTCTCATCCCGTGTGCACTGTGTTCACTTCTGCCGCTTCTGTCTCAGTAGCCTGTTATTAGTTTCAGCACAGTTCCTGCTATTGCCTGTTCCCGTGTGTGTGTGTGTGTGTGTCCTTCCCTGTGGTTTCCCTGAGTCGCTGCTCCTACGGTTGTTATGTTTGCAAACCCTCAGCAATGAAGTTGTTTTGAGTTTTATGCTTTGTCTTCCAAGTCGTGCACTTTGGGTCCGATTCCTGCCACACAGCTGAGAATGGACACAAGCTCATCAGGATGTGCAGAATAATCTTTACAAAAGATGAAACAGTCACTGCATCATCAGCAAACATCAGAACAGTTGGTGTTTCTCAACATACAAGTTATTGTCACAGTACTGTGTCTGTGACCCAGTGTTTTTGTGTGGGCTTTATTATTTGATTATTGTAATTCACGGGTTTTGGTTCTGCTTGTGTTATATTTTTAGTTTTAGTTAGATTTTGGTTTCTGTTGTTTTGCCTTTCTCACGCCTTGTCACATGTGTCTCCATGTTCCAGTCAGTCGTGTCTCGGTCTCAGTGTCAAGCGTCTCTGTGTTATACTTCCCGTTTTACTTTGACAGTCAATGTTAATTCCTTTGTCAGTGTATTCTGCTTTGCTTCCTTTGTCTCATTAGGTCTGATTAGTCCCAGCTGTGTTACCACCTGTTCCCCATCCTCTCGTTGTCCTGCCCGTGTATTTGAGTCCTGTGTTTCTCTCGTACCCTTCCCCTGCTGTGGTTTCTCCCTTTGTGTCCCTGCAGAAATGCTAGTTCACAGTTACTTGCTTACTTAGCTCATGTTTCATAGTTTCTAGTGTCCAGTTTAGCTTCTAGTTTTCATGATTGAGGTTTTGGTTTGTTTGTTGTGAGGTTTATTTCTTATGAAAAAGTTTTTCCCAGCAATAAAGCTGCCGCGAGTCCTGCAGTGGGGTCCTGCATCCTGCCTGCCACAGCACACATTGACAGTTGTACACAGTATCTCCACTAATACTGAATATTCACACCAAAACAATCTGGATAAGAATCACTACGGGGCAGAAGAATAACATGAATATTAAGTCTTTCTCAAACTCTTGTCATGAACTTTGCGATAACTCTGGCACTGGCGACTCTCAGCTGCCACTTCATTACCTCCCCTCTGTACAGCTCTCTGCATGCAGCCTTAGCTTAATGGTCTCTAACCACTTTTGCTTGTTTCAGGCCGTCCTTACCACCGTCACTTTCCGTATCTGCCCTGTTTGTAAATTTCTTACTCTTTATAAAGTGTCTGCAGAAAGATTGTCACGTTTGGGAATCTGTCTTTTTTCAGTGCATAAAGCCCCTGAATATTAATGCAGCAAAGTCCTTCATTTCACCAGCAAAAGCAGACAAACAGAGAATGAAAACATCCATGTTATGCATAAACAGCTCAGTAATTACTTGTGAATTTGGCAGTTGCGAATCAATTAATGTGAAGTTGCTCTGAAGTGCACTTAATTTTAGTAGAATCCAGAGAGGGTACTTCCACATGCATGCATGATAAATTTTGGCCGTGCTGATACGCTGGTATCCGGATCTGTTTTTTCTCTCCTTCAGGATTGTGTGATCCTCTCAGATTTCTTTCACCTGCTGGTAATTGCTTCATTCTGCGATTAGCCCTAACCTACGCCCCGTTTCCTAATTAAACTTCTTGAACGACTTCTCCTTTTGTCAGATCTTACCTTTGGTTTCTGCATTTTTAAGCCATTTTCTGTTTTTGTCATCATTTCTTTACTTTGTGACCTTCCTCTGTCTCCTGTGTGCTCTCATCACCCTTCATGACTAAAATAATCCTTATTTAGCTTATACTGGACCCTTAGATCATTATTCACCTCAGACAAATTGTCTTTGCTCTCTTCCTCCTGTCTGTCTGCTGTGATGGTGTGTGTCAGACTGGGAGGGTATGGAGTCAAACCTTGAACTGTGCCTTGTTTCCAATCAGTTTTTGCCATATTTCACAACTCGTGTGATGTCAGCAGGAAAGACGGTGCTGATTACCAAGACCGGGGAAAAGAATGCGAACCTGGACCTACCTACATGAAAAAAGTCATTGCGTATTTGCTTTGTGATGTTTACACAACTTTCTGCTGGGAAACTGGAAGCTGTCCTATCTCAGGTGTCCCACATTATCTCACATTGTTCAAGGGTTGTACTCTGTCCATTATTCCTGATCTGAACCAACACCCTGAATAGTCCATATCAGGTCATGAGCAGGCTGTTGTTGTGTCATAGGCCAACTTCCGTCTGATTGGCTGTCAATCGGGATCAAAACGGCAGGTGGGGTCTTCACAGCTGACAGCTGGAGGTGTGGCCTGACATCACAAAGGAACACGTTCTCTTTCTGCCATGCTATCAAACCAATCAGACCTGGCATAAAATAATCTGATCATCTAGTAATATAAGTACATAAATTAATATCCTTCTCCACCTTCAAAACAATCACCATCACCAAAACTTCGTCCATGTAAAATGTGTTTATTTCGACCTTTTTTAGAGAACTTTCAGGTTCAGGTTTATACATTCTGAAGCTTTGCTTTCTGGGATCAGTCTCATGCAGTTCCTATTTCTGTACACCTTATCTAGCCTTGCTGTGGCCTTAGCAAAGGCACGCGGAAGGTGAGAAATGGCATCTGAACAGGTGTAAATCACAGCAGCGATATTAAGCCTTTGATTTACAGCCCTCGCTCCCTCTGAAGGAGGAAGAGATAAAGACATCAATCATTACCTGTGGGCAAGGGTTTGGTTTCTTTATACTTGTCTTCTTTCAGGTACCTCATCAATATTTTTCTTTTCTGCGTGATAAGGTGGGTGGAATTATTGCTTAGCGGGAGTGCCGTGACCCCACAGACACTATGTAGGTGGGCCTGGTGTTATCTGAATGAACTCGGTCAGCTCGAACGGCACACAGCGTGCTCAAGCTGTGAGCCTTGACATAGCTTCACGTTGTGTGCTCAGCTAAGAATTTTATAAATGTGTAGCTATTTATTCAAAAGCCTTTTTTAATCCTGCCATTTGGGGTCAAAGAGGGAATCTTGAACTTGCTTTTTTGTGTGACCAAACTCCGAAAATATTTCATCTAAAACTACAACAAAGACAGAAATCAGAACATTTAGGATTCTGGAATCACAGACTGTGTAAATGATTTAAATGTGAAATCATTTAGACAGTGAATTTTCTCTTTATTGATTGATTACTCTACTAATTTATCAATAAAATGCCTGTGAGCTGGATGAAATAGGTCGATTTTAGGGTTAAGTGTGCACGAACAGAAAAAGCGGGACTCTTGTTAGAGAGCGATGTGCCAGATTTTTGAAAGGTTATTTTTGGCAAATTATGCAAACTTTCCTTTGGATTTTTTTTTTTTTTGTACATCTGTAGGCACAGTTTTTATGTCCAGGTGTAATCATTGACCTTTCATTTATTTGTATGCTTTAAAATAACTGAACGTGACAGCCCCCAGGTGTTTCAGGAAGGCTACTGAGTGCTGAGATCTGCTTTAGAAGGACTGAACTGAATGATGAATTGCACTGGACTGTAACATGCACGCGTCTTCAGCATAAGTTGCCATAGTGATCTAGGTTAGAAAAACAGAAAAGCTGCATTAGTGACACTGAAAATTGCTTTGGGCTGCATTCAACCTCAACAAAACCAGCTGTTACGTCCCCGTAGCAGCTTTTTAGAACACACGTCAGTGCTGGTTTACATTTCCTGAAAGGCGCACCATAATGTTGCTCCTTGTTTTCAGATTGAATGTGCCTTGCATTGTGAGGTGCAACAAAGGGACCATAAAACCCTTTATAGAGTTTGTATGATGAGCGTGTTCACTCTGTTTACAAATCCAGAGTTGTGCTTTCGTTGTGAGAAACGGTGAAATGAAAGATCTGACTTCTATTCTTTCTTTCTAAAGGCCAAAACAAAGCATTCAGAATGTTTCACGCAGTCAACAGCTTCCATGGTTCACCTGGTCAGTTTTGCCCTCCAGGCCACAAAAGCTGCTTTCACTGCAATCGTTGCTCTAGCTTCTTTTCCTCTTACTCACCCGTTGGGTCATAAAATATCAGTTAATGGGGTTTCAGCACCTAAACTGACATCTTGAAATGAAAACTCGTTTCATGAGTAATATTTTGTCTTTTTATAGACTTTTATTATATTTGACTTCCTGCCTGTGCTGTAGTAAACAGTCTGTTTCATAACAGACTTCAGAGGATGGTGCATCCATCACTGATCAAACCCAAATTTCACACTTCCTTAAAATAATTCTGTTCTCGTCTTACTGTCTAACACTTGGGAAGCTGCACATGCAGTGAGAGCCTTTGCTCAGATTTGCCTGCAATGGGAAAAGGTGATAGAGGCAAGAGGCGAACAGAAGAACTTGTGAAGAACACATGAGTTTCTCTTTGGCAACCTTTTGATGCTGATGTCTAACACAAGTGATTATATATAACGATATAAATAATCCTAGAAATAAAAAAAATGACCATCAGATTTTAGTGTTTTGTGCAGATGTTGCTCCAGTGCTTTTCTCAGTCTTGCATGCTGAGTTCTCGGTCTGACCCTTGCAGGTGCTTTTTGCTATGGAGAGTAGCAACAGTCTCCATTTTTCCATTTCTTATTCTTATTCGCTGCTTTGGATCATTTGTGTATCTAAACATGTGTGGCCTTTTTTACCTTTGTGCATCCCTCTAATGCTTCCTGTAAGGTCCTGTGACAGTTGTTGTGATCAACATGTGGCTTAAGGACAGCAGTCGTTAACCTGACTTAATATGGATTTATTTATAGGCAGCTACACCTTTACAAAGCTTTTAGTGGATATTTTAGCACAGGGGTATCAAACATAAGGACCAGGGACCACAATTGCCCAGGTGAAGATTCCAATCCAGCCCAAAGGACAGCTTTGGAACATGTGAAGGAGGAGACCTCACCTGTGGCCTTTCATACTACAATAAAGTAATAAACAATTAAACGACAGAGATGGTCCTGCTTTTTTCACTATGGGCTATGGAAATATCAATTTTATAAATCAGTAATAAAAATAGAAAATTTTCTGTGAATTAACAAAAATGCTCCAATTACAGGATCGTCTGGCCAATCAGCAATCAGAATTTTCTGTAATTTTGCACATTTATTTCTCAGTTTAGGCCCAATGAGTCACTGCTTTTACCTTTACTACAACAGGGTTTCTTTGTCATATAGACATGTTGTTGAACTCAGTCTTCTTTTTCTTATACTGACATGTGTCAGAAAAGAAATGTGTAATTAAACAGAAATGGTACTTTAATCATCTGAGCTGTACATGGCCCACGATGTAAAATGAGTTGCCTGCCTTAGCACACACCATTTATATATTTTCTGGACTGTGATTTCCTGTTGTGTTCAATAAACATATGAAATCTAAAAAGACTAAAATAGTGCATTACTAATAGTCAGATCGGATTTGTTTACGATTAAGATCAACATGTTATCGCTGTAGAAATCCTGAAATCATTTTGAAGGCTTGAGAAGTTCTAGTGAACGCATGTTTGTGATGCATATAAAGTCTTCAGACTAAACTGATTGTATCACAGAGATACCTGATGTAATTTCCAACCTATGAAACCTAAAGACGTAGAATCAGTGTTACTTTCTAAGCTTGCTTGAGGATAGCTTGAGATAAGTTTAGAATCACTAGATACTCTGTCAGTCGAACAATGAAATATGGCTTAACTGACCTTTTTTTTTTTATCACATTCACAAATGTACTTTCACTTTTTAATTTCTTCTTCTACAATAGTCCTAACGCTGCATTAAATTGTTTGTTCAAATGCTACGATGTAACAATAACGTATCAGCCTCATTGGCAGGTGTGACTCTGATGTGTCTGGAGTGCATTTGAAAAAAATTGCATTGCACAGAATCCTCAAGTCAATTTAGTACATTTTATTACTGTTCCACCATTTATACAAGTACATATAATTTTGAATGCATCAATTTCCATATCATCTTTTTGTTTGTTTGTCTGAACGTGTGGTGTGGAAGTAGCAGTGATGAAACATGGGATGAAAATATCAACTGTAGTTGCCATGGATGCAGACTGAAAAAGTATTATTATTTTTTCCACTTGACCAAAAAGACAGGACTACAGGTTCACCCAACCACGGACATGCAAGTTACTGAGTCAAGAGAGGAAGAAAAAACTGAGCCAAGTGACAAGCGGCGCTCCTCGAGTGTTTGTTTCTGCTACGGTTTGACGAGTGCTGGGAGGAAAACGCTGAACGTCACATGGATGGAACTGAAAAGTGGCAGATGGATGGCTGAGATGACTAAATATATATATACATATACTTACATACATGCAAAGGTGGAAAGACGAATGTTGGTTTGAATAAGCCAAGCACAATTTTGGGTTGCTGGTACCTTACTTGACTGTTTTGTGCAAAAGCATTTAGCTCAATAAAGTCGTACTACTTCGTCCACTGTGTTCATCATGAAGTACAATCTAAAATCTGAGCTTTCTTGTCCTTCACGTTCTTCTTTCCATCTGTCCTGCTGGTTTTCTTTCACTGTCATTTCTTCCTTTTTCATCTCATATGATAATCATCAAAATGTTTCTACTGTAGTATCAATGATAAAAATCCCTCCTTTGTTTTTCCTGGGCCGGTGTATTCTATTTGCACTGAGAGTGCTGCATAACTGCACTGTGCGAAAGACACAAGCAGCATGATGCACATGCACACAGGTTTAGTACAAGACAGAGATTTGGGTTACACTTAACCAGTGCATTTAAAAGTGATGGTATGGGGTCCTTAAACGTCCACATGTGACAAGTTAGAACTGTCTCAGTATCACCGTAAACCTGCACATGTGTGAATCTGAATGGGCTGGTTTTTGCTGGTTGCTGAGAGTTTAAGGATGCTCAGCTCTGTAAAATGCTGTAATGTCACCTTAACTTTTTTAACCAGGTAATTCATTAGTAGCGGAGGATGGGTGGAGTTAACACCATGCCGAACAATCGCCACGTCCTACTCGCACAAGTGATGAACACGACTGAAAAACCAAGAATGGAGTCAATACCACAACTGCTGCTTTCTAAGCATCCATCTCTGTGCAAGATTACTCCCACTAAAAACCCTTAAAGGTCTCCATACACGCAATTTGAGCCACACTGTGCAATGTGGTTCTAATACACTTGGGTAAGACGTCATATTTGATGCATACTGTTGTTGGCATACCCACTGGATCATGTGCCATTTATGTCTCTTCTACTTTCTTCTATGCTACATCGTCCTCCCCTCGTCCATCGCAACTCAACCTAAGTCTCTCCTTTGCTGGAATCCTAAAGTTTTGCTGTGGAAGTTTAGTCCCAAGCTATTTTTGTTTGCAGGACTCCACTGCCATGACCAAAGATATCATGATCCTTTCAAAGTCTCACACTGTTTACGGTTTTACACCAAAGTGTTTTGGCTTTTAAAAAAAGTTCCTCAAGCGGTGGAAGCTGGGTGTTTTCAAAAGTGTGCTTGGTGTTTACAGTAAAAATAAATTTGGGTGGAGACATCTATCAATATTGCTAGTTTTTAATGTATCAAAGGTGTACTTTAGTACTTTTCCTTCCACCACTGCACAGATGTACATACATGTAACCTATATTTCCAAACAGTAAAGGAAAATGCACGAATGGCGATAATGACTAAATCAGAGGCTCCCTTCCATGTGCAAGGCCTTTCCTTCCAGCCTTAGAAACATGGACCATATTACACTGAATTGGTTGCTGATGGCTCTGATCGTTTGCTGAAATCCTGCCTCCTGCCTGTTCTTCAGTGGTATCAGACTGTTAGTGGTGGAAAGCTACACTGATTCAAAACCCAGTAAATCAGACCTGGGTCAAACAGCATTGTGAGCGCTCTCGCTTAAGGCCTTTTCACTGCTTTGACACCAAAAGGGTGAGGTTTGCTCAACAGGGCAGACTGCTTTAGTGCTGTAAGGTTTGCTCTGGTAGGCCCATTAAACTTGAATATTGAATATGAAACTAGTTGGATAGTGTCTTTTTTAACTGTTGAAATTTCCGTGTCAGGAGATTGTATGTGAGCATGGAACAATTTTATTTCAAAGTAAAAGAATCCACTGTTGACTTTTTCAGAAACATATTGTGCTGCTAATACTTGAATCGAAAGTGTGTCTTGCAGTCAGTTTTACGCCCTTTTACTTTCGCTAAGGAAATGATTTGTCTTCCAGACAATCACAGGATGTTTGAGTGCCAGTCTTGTCTATTTAGGTTACAAAGACACAACTGAGCATTCACTAACTGAGATCTACCCATGAAGGAGCAAACATCACCTTCTTGGTATTTTAAGCAAGTTCAAACAACCTCTAAGATGTGACCGTACTGTCTACTTCACCCAGGTCAGCAAAAGATATGTCTTTTCAAACAAACAAAAAAAACGTATACGATAATTTTTACTCTAATTTGTCTTCAGATTTTGCTCGAGGACGAGAGGCTTGCATTGAACTTTCTAAGAACATTTTAGAGATCTTTTCAGCGAGGCTTTGCAGATTATCTAAGCAATACAAATGTTAAAAAACCCACTTAGTTTACTAACAATATAGCTAAGGGTTTCAGTACAAAATGTAGAAGTTTATCTGAAAAATCCTACAACTGTTTAATGTCTAATGTTGTTTTTTTCTCTGCAAAGCCCACCTTTACCAACCTTGCGAAATGCCTTAGAAAGCCTGAAAATTCCCAGTCCTCGCAATGAATCTCCAAGTAAAAGCTCTTCAAAGAAAGTGGGATCTTTTTAGAGAGAAAAATAGGAAGCAACACAATCCGACAATACCACACACAATCACGCACGACCACAACCACGACTCCACAGCACTGAAAAGCTGGAGGTACCAGGCCAGAGCCAAAATCACAATATTCTGACGAGGAGGATGAGAGGAAGAGGGAGAGCCGAAGAGGGGACAGATTCGACTTGAGTCCAGCTGGTAAGGTGTTTTCTTAACCTCTCCCCTTCCCTCCATCAGAACCCCAAAATTTAGACGTCCACAGATCGAATGCAGGAGCCTTCTGTGGGCTGACGTGGGAATCAGGCCAAACTTTGTGGGACTGTATGAGCGAGAGGAATGGCGGAGAAATGGCGAGGCGTATGGCCGACATACACTCGTATCAAAGTTCAAATACTACAGCAGAAAAAAAATAGAATAAAACATAACAATAATAATAGCAATAATCATCTGCAGCGGTGGGAAACTTCTCCAGGTGGTTGCTTCAGTCCTCCTCGATCAACAAATCTTCATCATTACAATTATTATTATTATTATTATCATAATATGGGTGGACTAGTAAATTTCTTTCTTTTTTAATCTTCATCGTTGTTGAGTTAGGTAATTTATTTCTTCATTTCCGAAAAGTGGCTGTCCATTAATCTTGAACTGCTACGGTTTGATCCTTGCTTGGTGCCTCTGTGGCGTTTGCCTCCTTGGGAGGTTCGGCGGCTGGTGTTGAACTAGGAGCAGGGGTGGCCTCCTTTGCCGGGGCGGGAGCTGCCGCTGCCTCTGTAGGCTTGGGGTCAGGGGAGGCAGCGGGGGCCGCTTCGGCTTTGGCTGCTGGTGCCGCAGGGGCCTCAGTCTTTTTGGCGTCGGCCTCATCTTTGCTCTCGGCTGCAGGGGTGGGTGCCGCGGCCTTAGCCTCGGCTTCCTTCGCGGCCGGGGCAGGGGCGGCTGGTTTCTCCTCGGCCTTGGCGGGCTCTGCGCTCTTGGGCGCCTCCGTTTTGGGCTCAGCGTTGGCGGCAGGTTTCTCTGCCTCCTTTGCGGCAGGAGCTGCGTTCTTTTCCTCCTCTTTGGGTGCCGCGGCATCAGCTGCTGGCGCCTCCTTGGCTGCTGTGTCATTAGCTACCTCCTTAGCATCACCGGCAGCTGGAGCCCCGTCTTTGTTGTCTTTCGGTGCTTCGCTCTCCTCTGCTGAGGCCCCCTCGGCTTTGGCATCCTTGTCTTTAGCCTTGTCATCGTTTACACTGTACCCCTTCTTCTTTTTGCTGAGCTTGCCTCCCATTTTGTATCACTGGCCTCTGAAAGAGAAGGAAAAAATAAGACTTTTAGTAAAAGTAGATATTATATCACAGAGAATGCATTTGGGTAAAAATGCATTAAAGCTATAGCAAAATGTATTAACAGCATGTCAAACAACCCTATGGCATTCTTTCTGAGACGTATGTGTGTTGTGTTGGAGAGATATCGCCTTAAGTTAAAACTAGGCTGGGTTGCACTTTCATGTAATACCATGTTAAAGCACTAGGAGGTGCAACGAGTCACATTTCCCAGAAATCCAAAATCATCCGCACCAAGTTTTATTCAGGCTAGTCTTAGCTCAATGTTTATGCACTAACAGGAACCACAGAACTGCAAATGGAAGAAGCATGGATCTGGATCATATTAATGAGAAGTGTGAATGGGCAGGAACCCAAACCCTGTAGTGTTGGAAGGCATAAAATCAAAGACCTGGAAGGGAAACATGAGGTGTGTAGATGCATTGATTGACCAGCCAAAGACCGGAAGTTAGATCAGATTCACATTTACTTTTTAATTGGAGTTTTTATTTTATTTTTAGCATTGAAAAATCAAATATTTAAATTTTCTGAAACTATATTTGTTTGGCATGTGGCTAAAATGCAATCTAACCTGAGTCCCAAGAGGTTTGCCAGAATCGGGTGGACATTGAGAGGTTATGAGCTAATCTTCATAAGCTATTGGCCACTGAAAGGTTGTTGTTTTGTTGCACCTTCACTTCTTATTTGAGACAAAAAGTGCAAAATCTGGACCGTGTAATGTGTATGCAGAAGCCATGCATTTCTGGAAAACCAGCTCTCAAATTACATTTTTAATGCATTCTTTCAGCATGACCCACATGCCCCCCAGAGAGAAGCACAGCATGATATTTTCATTTTCCACATATTACAACAGAGAAAAAACTAGATGAAGTAATAGTCATCGGAATAATTGATGTTCACTGTAAGAAAAATGCAGAAGCCTTTAAACTACAAGTCCAAAAAAGAGACCTCGCTCATGTATTCCATCATCCTGGACAACACAGAATAGGCACATCTAGTTTCTCAGCTTTCAGATCAGGGACATCTAATTATAAGTGCACAAAAGAGCTTTCAAAGCTCAGATGCCAGCAGTAAGAGGAAATTCAAATATGTTACTGAGACAACACTCAAATCAAACCGTCTCTTAAGTTCCTCAAATGGCCGCCGAACATGGCTAATTAAATTCTTATCTTGGTTGATGGGAAAGACTATTTTTGCAGAGAAGTAGACATAAAACAGATCTGTGTTTGACTGGGTAAAATAATAGTTGCTGTTTTAGTGTGCAGAATGAGATTTCTGGGGTTAAATCTTCTCAGTGCAGAGATTAGTATCCTATGGGTAGTGATAAAGCGAGAGAACCGATACCAAGTATGAGTTTCTGTAATTCTGATTAACACAAATTAGCCATACAAGTTCTGCAGTTTGTCTCCCACCTGACTGAAATGTTTTCAGTCTTTAGAATGACCAATCAGTTCATTAGCCTCATATCACCAGTAGGCACACTCCTCAACCTTCTAGCCGCCTGAGTAAGATGTTATCATCCTAGTGGCTCCATGTTGTAGTGATTAATGCATGCACCTTACTCATGGCAGACAGATCCCTGGTTTAAGACCAGGAAGAGACACAAACCCAGCCTCAGGGGGTCACGAGACAGTATGCTCCTGGTGCTGATCCCAAGACCGGAGTAATGGAAAGGTTGTGTTGGGAAGGGCAGCCAGTGACAAATCAGACAAGTTAATCTGTCCCCTGTGCTGACTTCAGAAATAAGTGATCAGCTAAAAGTTAACTCTTTGTAGGATAAAATAGTTTTGAAACATCCTCAATACCTGGAGAAGAAGCTGTCATCTTTTCTTAAACCCAACCAACCCAACCAACCCAAAACCCGATGCAAGATACTGGATGTCAAACCTAATGCAACACAAACTAAATCCAACAGATGAGCCTTGAGAAAACTATGAACACTGCCTCATATTACAGCTCCTGCATATGAATCAAATGATAACAGCCTCAAAAGAAGGTCACCAACTACTGGTGCAGCACTTTTTTGCCCGATAACAATTCATAATGCGAATACAATATTGGTTGATAATGTATGAAATGGGTTATCTGTCCTTGATCATGTATCTCATGAAAATTAATGATAATAGAATAATATATAGCACCTGGTAGAGAATTTCTTTCCTTATTTTCTGTCATATATCTCATCCCAACAGTGGATTAATTTGAAAACATGGTCAAAACTTCAATGTAATCCTTTTTAATAAAGCCTGACCCCCTGCCACCTTTAAGATGAATCTTTGGGGCAACAAAACTGGCTGATGAACGTTTTCATACCCAGCATTTCTACATTCAAGTTATTCATGAATAAATGAAAATCTCAAATTGTACTGCAGGAAATTCTATCATCAGGATGGAATATTTCCTTGAAATACTCAACCAGGATGTGAAGCACACAGGGAATCTATAAAAAAGGCTGGTTTGGAGCGCTGTAAATCACCAGTCACTAAGCAGGCAGAGAAATGTGTGTGTGCAGGCTCAGTACACACTCCCACCCCCATAGACACACACACCTGCAGATTCCTGGCTCGGTCTTTCAGTTGAAGATTTTTTTCACGAGTGTCACCATCTGCCTGCTTCATAGGGGAGAGGACTTCAATGCCACAATGAATCAAGCTTATTAGGAGCAAAGGATCAAAGATGGAAGCGTGTCGGATAAGATCTCTCTACGCCGATGATTAAAATAGAGAAAAAGAAAGTCGTAATTTTATTAAGCTATTCTTCTTAAAGCAGTTTGAATTCATCAGTGTATGTGGAATATGCAATTCAGCTGCCTTACCAACAAGGTAACGGATAAAGATCACCATCTTAGAAACTTAAATCAAGAGGCTATGTTACGTTACGTGTGCAGAAGTTTGCGTTGCCTTTTGAGTTTTACCTCCAGCAGAATGTTTTTGAATTGGCTGAGCAGTAAAAAAAACCCCAAATAATTCTTTTCTTTTTAAATGATAAAAAAACTGCCCTCTGTTACTGAATGTCTCAAATGGGGCCATGTTGACGGACCGACTTCACAAGACCTTTTTATTATTCCTCAGTTATGTGGTTAACGCCAAGGCGTCCTCTTTGTGCTGCCACTTGTAAAAGTGTGAAATCTGTCAAAACGGCTCTGAACGCAGACGTGACCTTTTCCTCCCAAACAAACCCGACCACTGAGAGACTCTGCCGGCTACTCACAAATTTGCCCTGCGAACGGGGCCGAGCTGACGGTGAATCCACTCAAAATGCTAATCGCCTTGTCGCCACTGACTAAATTACTCCACTATTCACGCAATGTTCCAGCGGGCGTCCAACAGTTGGCATCTGCCAGGGCCGCCGTTCCTGCCGCAGCTTTATACGACCCACAATGCAAGTCTCTCTGCCGCATCACATCATTTGACTCCTGGCTTGTGCTGCCAGTACAATGACTCATGATCATCATGCAAACAATGGCTATTCACACGAAAGGCACGCTTTCTCACTGCTGGGCGTGTGGTTTTAGTATTTGAAGAGCTGGGGCAGGGCTGAGACAACCAGGAGAAAAGGCCCCCAGCTGACAAAAGACTTAATTTAACCTGCACACTGCAGTCACAGAAGCACAAAAGCAAGTGTGAATGGTCCGTTATGACCTTCCAACATGGCTTTGTGTGGACAATAACATCAGTGCTTAGGAAAGGTGGCCACTTCTATCTTAGTGGCTTGAATGGAAGTAAAAAATGAGCAACTAGAAGGCAGAGAGCAAAGGTCCAAAAAACACTGGACAAACTTCCAAGCCACACATAAAAAGAGAATCCTTTGTTATTTTTATCAGTTCATCTTTACGCCGATTCCTTGACCTTTTATTTCACACTCTGCAAGGATTTGGAATCAAGTATCTCAATCCACTTAGACACACTTTCATTGTTACGGTTGTAAGAAGCTAATCTTCTAACTGTGGAAATCCCTGATCTCATCACTGTGAAATCGCTTCTTGTGCTCTGACCAGGGTTGATCTGCATTTCCAAATTTCATAACTGTGTTTCGAGATGAGACTTCACTGGCTTAACTGAAAATGTGTTTAATAGGTGAAACTTTAACCTTTGCGACAGACTAAAAACGCGACAGGGAAGTGAAGGGTACTCACTACATCTGGGGACTCCTACAGTCGCTCAACAAATTGCCATCATTGGATTCTTTTATCTTTGCCCAACAGGAGTCATCCCAGGACTCTGAATAATCTGATGATCCTTCATGACCAAGAGTGGGGAGTTAAAAACTCATTTTTAACAGGAAGAAGCCTCATGCAGGGGACGGCCATATGCCGCAGATGGTTGGGTGAGGGGAAAGGGAAGAGTGTAATTTTACTCTCAAGTTACTGGAATTGTTCAGTCTTCGCCACTGTACATTTGTTTCCAGAAGATGCTGACAAACAGCAAAAACAGGCTTTCAAGCTCAGCTAAAGTCAAATTAAAGACGCTATTGAAATCCCATAAAAGACCCGCAGTCAGCATGTTTAAAAAGCAGCCCGTAGAGACCTCAGCGAACGTCGATGCATCTTTCTAAGGTCCATTTATTCTTCCTGAGACTGCACACACCCAAGATTAACACACCTGCGCGTTTCTTCTTCTACTATTCCCCACTGTGTTCAGCAGTTGCCTCCTTTAGCCACAGACTCTCCAATCTCTCAGCCTCTCGAGCTGCTGAGTTAACAATACCCACGATTGATTACGGCAGCGGCGCACGGTGAAAAAGCATTTAAAGATTATTAAGTGACGATCATGTCCGTGTCTGGCGAGTCAAAAAGGCGGCAGAGAGGTTTAGGATGAGCAGAAGTCCCTGAAGGAGCAGATGGCTGAGCTTCTCCAGCTCTCACCATCTCTGGCGAGTCATCTGTCACGCCCACACATCGACACCACTGCTCAGCTCTGCTCCACTTTTTCTCTGCATCATCGCTCCAGCCTCCACTTTTCTCCACATCTTTGCTCCTTTATGCTTCAGCTACAGTCTCCACATAATGCCACCTGGATCAGACATGTATAAAATGTGGCAGTTCTAAAGCGATACTGTATTCCTATCTACTAAATATCTGAAGTCCCTCTTTTGCCCCTCCGGTCCAGCAGATGGCGGTCTCCAGGAGGTCCCAGGGTCTCCGTGAATCTGCGCCCTGAGAGCAGCAGTGAACCTGCCGACCTGGCAGGTTCTGCGTTCCTGCCATCCAAGATGACACGTTAAAGGTTAAAGCTGTCACTGTCCGACGCCCCGTCCTGCTCGGACGCTCACTCTGCTGGGAAATCAGCTTGACAGCAGAAAACAGGAAGAACTGCATGAGCACTAATGGCAGTTTGGTGTTTTTAACCTTTATTAAAGTGAAGAAAATGAACTTTTTTGTGCAGGATGAAGGACAAGAATGACTAAGGTACAAAAAAAAGTACAGTAGTCCCCATTAAATAGATTCCACTAATTCCCCTCATGTTATGAACTTGTTTCCTTGTTTCCTTCTAATTTTTATCTCTTACATTTCATTAAAAGTTCAAAGAATTCTGACAATTTCTGTTTTACATTAGTTAATTTTTGCTTTGTGATTCATTAAATGTCTTATTTATTAATTTGTTTATTATTTAATTTTTCTCCTCTGCACTTTATTTGTAGTTCTGGCCCTCTACAGAATATTTTATTCATTTTTTTATTATTTTATGTACACTGAAGCTAATCAAATGATGCAAAAAAAAAAAAATCCTATAAATTAGATACCGTATGTGACACAAAAGGAAAAAAAAAAACTGACTCTAAGGAGAAAAATGCATTGTAGTGATTGCATCACTTGCTGTTTTTCCAGTGAAACTGACATTGAGGACACAGTTTTGGTTTCACAGGACACACTGACAGAGATAGCATCCTCTCCCTGAGGACAATAACAGCAGCTTCTCGTCCTATGTCACACTGACCTCCATTTTAAAACAGTTCTGCGCCATCAGACTGAACAGATCTACGAGTATGCAACAAGCTGCTGCAGCTATCTAATTCAGCCGCACTGCTGTGGATTTAGACTCTGTTACTGCTCGTTCAGTCAGACTTTTATTTCCACCCATGCTACTTTTTTTGTGCCGACAGAAACCTTCTGTAGGGGGTCAAGGGTCGTAATTTTTACTATAATTTGTCACTGGTCCAACAAATGCCCAACAACAGTTTGAGAAATGGGTGGTTTAGGTGAAGTATCGGCCATGTGTGTTCATGAATAAATTTTACACGAATGTAACACTATAATTCACAACACAGGCCTGAGCACTGCCTCCCGCTGCCATCCAGCTTGCTGATTTAAAATGACTGATTCACCAATCTGCAGCAGGAGAGTGCGGGAGGCTGAGCGGACAGGCAGAAAAACTGGAGCAGAAAATTTGGCCCAATCACACACACAGACACAAATAAATGAAAAAAAAGCTCTCTGCGCTGAGATGGAAGAAAGAGAAGGGAGCGGAGGATGCTGGGAGTGCACAGTCAGAGGAGCCTGAGTCGAGGTATTCAAGTGGCTGAAGTGACAGATGGGAGTCCATGACGAGGGTTTTAAGAGACAAAATTTTCACATTGCACCGATACAATTTTCCCACAGCACTGGGCTATTTTAAAAGCTCAGTACCCCAGATCTTGACCAGCACTTCCACATTCGAGTTAAAGATGTTGCAAAAGTATGTTCTCCCTTCACTCCCACCACACGCTCTGCTCTTTTATTTCAGCCTGAATGGACTGAATTTGCACAACGTGTGTCAAAGCTACAGCAGGACCAGCGGCTACGGCTATTTTTGTCCAACAGTAAACACTTTTCATTTTACTGTAGCTTCCAGCTGTGTGGTTATTTTCATGTGTCTGAGGCAAAATTAAAAAATAATGTTCAAAGGTGCTACATATAGAGAATATATATGAAATATAAGATGTGTTTATTCTAAGTTCTACAAAACTAGTCAAGTTAGCTTCGGTACACTGCTTAATGAAATATTTTTCTATATGAAGACATTAAACAATTAATTGTTTAATAGAACACATAGAAAGACAACAGCACTCATACAAGGTACATGTTGGACTCTCCAACAACACCGTAAAGTGCATGACAGTAAAAAGTGCAATTTGATAGTCCTTTACAAAAGTGACCATGCACACTCATTTATGAGTAAAGCAGTGCTTGAATGTCTGATGAGCAAGTATTTTAAAACTGCATTCTTTCTAATGGCCAACAGGGGGTACGACGTCTGCTTTCAAGGACTTGTGGTTGTATAAGTCTATACAGTCTCCTTTGTTCTGTGACCTCAGTAAATACTTTCCTAATGGATTTATGGGCTCAACCTGTACTATATAGCCAACATAAAGTTCACGTTGTAAACTACAGTCCTGATTGTATTACAATAAAACAGTTCTAAGGATTTCAAACACCTAGATCACACTCTGAAAAACTTAGGACCAATTAGTGACATCTTTGTTTAAACAATCTATGAAAAGAACTACAGATACAGTAAAATAGTAAAATAAAAGTACAAGTCATAACCAAGGTCATCCTAGCACACTAAGACTAAAGTAATACAAGGTCTACTGAAGTTTTTGGTTAAATGAAAGTCAAAGTTAAACTAGAGTTGAGATAAAACTAACTAATAGAAACAATTTTGCTTTAATTTCTTTAAAAGAAACTTGTGTAAGAACTTTCAAGCATATATACACCTGTATGCTGATGATACTGTCATTAACACTCATGCTCACTTCGTACATGCCTTGGACATGAGATACACTGTAGCAGGTGACTTTGGGTGAAAGTCTTTATTCTGTAATAAACGTATTTAAGACAGACATGTATCTTATGTCTTATGAAATTGTCATTCATGCATTTGTTTCATCTCATCTGGACTACTGTAATTCTTTGTTTACTTGTTTATGTAAAGCCTCTTTGGAGCGTCTGCAAGTTGTGCAGAACGCTGCTGCAAAGCTTCTGACCAAGTCCTCCAAGTTTTCCCATGTCACACCCCTGCTGATTCAGCTGCACTGGCTCCCCGTTAAATTCAGGATCCAGTTTAAGGTTTTGACCTTGACTTTCAGGGCCCTGCACGGACAAGCACCAACATATACAAGTGAACTTTTGCATCCATACATTCCCAGCAGGTCCCTGAGGTCATGTGACCAGGGCTTGCTTGCTGTCCAGCACACGAGGCTGAAAACAAAAGGCGACAAAGCTTTTGGAACTGTGGCCCCCAGATTGGGGAACTCTCTCCCTTTGAGCCTGAGATCTGTGGACTCAGTGGTCGCTTTAAAAAACAGCTAAAAACCCATCTTTTTAAACTTGCTTTTAGTTGATTTTTATTTTTAGGTTTTAGCTTCTGTGAAGCACTTTGTGATTTTTATCTTGAAAGGTGCTATTTAAATAAAGTTTTTTACTTACTTATAATTCCAAATTAAAACGATAACTGCAAAACCCAATTAAAGTTTACTAAAAGAGGAATTACTGCTTATTCTAACTTCTGTAATTGAGCCACTGTTTATTTTGTCAGCAGAGAGTGGATCATTTTGGGTTTTAAACTGAGGCAGGATCCGATCTAAACAAAGTCGTCACTTTGTTCTGGAGAGCAGTTTAATTACCCAGAGTACACACAAACTGCCCACTGCTTATTCTGGCCTCAGGCTGAAGACACGCACGCAAACATGTGCATTGAAACAAATGATAAACACACATGCGCAGGCATGAATAAACACACACTCACATTCAGTCCTGTTTAGACAATCAATCCTCAAATTGACAGAGCTTGAGAAAACTCCTGGGCTGGAAATGGTTATTGATCAGTGCAGCGGGACCACAGAGGGCCGCTGTGTGTTCAGCTGCTGCTTATGAGTCAGAGGACGCACTCAGCAGAGATTAAAGCCAGCGAGACGCTTTGAGACGCTTCTTACCGAGACGTTTAATACTGAATACAAAATCCATCCCGACGCTTTGTTGGCTGCGGAGGAAAGCAACGGCAGACAAAACAAAACAGAACTGAAAGCGATTATGTCCATCTCTGTGGATTAAGTGGCATTTTGCTCTGCTAAATCCTCTCCTCCTCAGATGTTCACATGACCTCCATGTCTGCAAAAGCTGGCGCAAGTTTGTGTGGAAGGGAAGCGACTCGTCACAAATTCTCTGCTTGTCACGTTCCTGCACATTTCAAACATTTGGATTCGAATGATGACCTTGGAAACAGTCAGATGTTATTTTTCATGAATCTACGAATGAAAATTATTCTTTTCAAAATGCATGACTGAATGTGTTCACAACACTGTGCTGAGTCTCAGAGATCTTTGTATTGAACTGGAAAGATTTGAGAACCTTGATGATCCGACAATCCCCTATGAGGAAGCACCTAGCAGCAGTGGGGAGGAAGACTCCCTTTTAGTAGGAAGAGATCTCTGGCAAAACAAACCTCAGAGAGCCATGGGAGAGAGGCTGGAAGGGGTGTCAGACCTATAAAAAAGCCGGCTAACTGTTTTGTAATTTGTTTTACAAAAGTGACCCTGTCTTAACTGGTGCATCGATTACAGTATCAACCATACGAGCTGTATTTTTGGTCATTCCCTTGTGATTTACTCCTCTGTAGAAATAAAAAGGGAGCCCGGGAGAGATAAAAGAAAAACTGCAGCTTCATTTGCTGCTGATGGAAAGAAATATCAGAAGCAGCAAATAAAATAAAGCCTGCAGGCTTGTCTTATGAGCACAATTATTTCCCTGTTTCTGTTTTTGATTTCTCTTCTCATTTCATTCTAAGAAACTATAATACAGACTTGTCCTTTCTGCATGCACCGGCCTGTAATAATTTTGTCATTCCATCCTGATTTACTGTGCAACGTGGCAAAGCCCCTGGCCTTGTTTCTCCTGTAAAACATCGAAAAGATTTTACTGCTGTGTGACACATCCAGGTCAGCCTCTCAGGCTCTGTTAAGCGATGAAACAGGTGCTCACAAAGTTTCAGCGGCTCCAGCAAATTACCCACAGCTCTCTGCAATACATACATTTACCAAGACAGCTGATGTAACCACAATTTCTGTTTAGTCACTTCCTGTTTTATTTTGGAACCCAAGTGCTTGATTGCATTTGACCTTTAAATTCTTCTGCTGTTTTTCAAAGTTTGCCGTTCCATTTCATTCACCAACTGTCAGCGGTGACCCAATCAACCTCCCCCCCAGATATACTCTCCCCATTTCCCCTTG
The DNA here is from genome assembly GCF_018398535.1 of Haplochromis burtoni. Lineage (NCBI taxonomy): Eukaryota > Metazoa > Chordata > Actinopteri > Cichliformes > Cichlidae > Haplochromis > Haplochromis burtoni. The sequence continues at coordinate 567,667 of NW_024582536.1, read as the reverse complement.
TCACTTACCAGATTGTCTGGTGTCCCTCAGAGTCAAGCTTTCAATTAACTGCCAAGTTTGCAGCCTTTTCTCCCCTCTGTTTGGAAAGTGTTACTTTCCATGAGTTTCTAGTCAACGCTCCCTGAGAACGACCTTTTGTCTTTTTCTGGACTTCGCTCTTTCCCCAACGCTTGTCTGTACATTGACTGATAACCTGTAGGCCATTTGATTAAAGGTTTGGTTTGAATGAAAGGCTTTAGTGGCATTTAACCAAAAGCTCATGAATAATTCTGGCATTTTTTTGTTAGCCTCATACCTTTCTGATTTTTTGAATTGGTACACTCCTGCAAGATCACTGAGGTCTGTGGATCAAATGCTCCGAGCTGTCCCGAGGCCCAGATTAAAGCACAGAGGAGACCAGGCCTTTGCTGTGACTGCTCCTAAACTGGAGAACAAACTGCCCCTTCCCATCAGGACCCCCCCAATATTAAATATTTCACATCTTTAATTCTCACAGCTTTTCTTTGTTTTTGGCTAAATTACAAACTGGTCAGGAGAGTTGATTCAAATGAAATCTTGACATAAGTACCTTAAAAAAAATGTCATTTATTGTTTTTCTAACAAATTCCAGTTCAGTAAATCTATGTTCTTGGATGTGCTTTACAAAGACATCATGCTGCGTTGCAGATAAAAGAATGATTCCCTCTCTTGTCCTCAAAGAGAGCTAATTAATTTAACTGTGTTACTCTCTGTTAGCAGATACTTGAAGTCACAGTGTTGGAACTGGCATAGGTTATGTCAGTGCGTCCCGTAATGTGGAAACTCCATCTTTTCTAGCAGTGAGTGAGGCACAGCTTGTTGTTTGTGTCTCATCATCATCTGATTTCCCTTCGTACCCGCTTTGACCTGACTTTGATCATTTGTAAAGTTGTTGCTTTTACACTTTTCACCTATGTCAGACGCACTGCTCTCAGAAATGATTTGTGTTGCAGTACTGCCACAGGAGGCGGCCAAAATGACTCAGACACAGCTGTTGATTATAGAGTAGAAAAACAAGTCATATCGCTGCAAGAGTATGACAGGAATATTTTACAAAAATCTGTCAAGCTATCAAAAACACCAGTAGCCCCAAAAGTCTACTGGTGTGAATGACAACAAATGTTCTGTTTTTTTTGTTTATAATGTGCAGAAAGATAAAACTACTTAAGGCGACAAAGCAGAAATGTACTGTCATAGCCTCTAGCCTGAAGATGTTCTGAGGTTATTGAGTGCATAACGGCACATGAACACAGCACTGCACCTGGTTACTGAGGCTACTTGTAAAAAGAGTCAGTTCCACCAACCCTGCGGTGAGTATGACTGATTGGATTTGTCAGACGCCTTCGCTGCCTTGGCCACTTGCTCTGTTTTCACAGACAGATAAGAGACTTGAGGAGATCCAAGGACGAAAGACAGCGGCTCGTCACTGAACCCCAAGGCGTGTTTGATATTTACATGATCTCAAATCCACCACCTCAGCAGCCAGACACAGACAGTTATGTCTGACCGGTCTGCCTCAGAGGAGCTCTGCCTGAGTCATTCTCAGCCACACTCAGGACTTCAGTGATTTCTGTATGAATACAAATGACTGTCTTTCCTATTTGGAATTCATTCTGGAGAAATTCATTCATGTGATGGCATTCAAACCAAATGCTGACAATACTAAAGAGCCTCAGGTGGATCAGCCTGTGAGCTGTGATGTCCACAGGGACGTGCTTCAGTCTGCAGCCCGGTGAGGAACTGAGTGAAAAGCATGAACCGACTGCCCCCCGCATGGTTTCTGGGACACAACATGAATTAAGTCTAACTGTCACAACTTGTTGTTGACAAGCTATACTGTTACCATAAAGAGAAAGCACGGAGAATCCTTCATCTGACCAACCTTACATGAGTCCAATCATTACTCCAGTTTCACCAGTTTCTGCAAGGCCTTCTCATCCCTGGACATCAAATACCGATGTTTTGTCAGACGAGGTCACCTTTTGCTTTTATCTGATCTATCCGAAACATTTAAAATGATATTTCAAATATTTCTGGAGTTAATTTTCTCCACATCAAATGTTTAACTTCAGGAGTTTAACTTCATATTTTGCTTATCCTTACTTTTACAGCTGAAGACTTGGGACATTTTAAACCTGTTGCCGTGTAAGAAAGTCAAATCAAAGCTCCTAAATGATTGTTGAGTACATAAGACCTGAACGAATGACCGGATTGCTCTTGTGAGGTAGCCGCAGCATCACATCGAGGACACGTTCTCATCCCAAGGCGCCAGATGTTGATGGTGTAGAAGAAATACATACCAGAAAGATTTTGGGACGATATTAAACACCAAAAGATGACAATCGTCGTTTTAATTCCAAAGAACTCTTAATTTGAAGTCTGGAAGTTTCACATTTTATGACCACATCAATGAGTTTGTTGGGTGTTCACCTTCAGTCACTGGTTAGGTTTAGAGATCAAAGAAAGCTTTGATGTGTAAACAAAGAGTTTCAGGCTAAGATATAGATGGATGCCAAAGGAAATGAGGATTACTTAGTGAGTTTAAATGTGACACCAATGGTTTCTTTAGGAGTTAGGAGGGACACAATGGCACAAATGCCAAAGAACACCTTTCCGGTTCCAGCTACTTTAACAAACTGGCACTGTGGGAGGAAAGTCTATAATGACCCTCTGTATGTACTGTTCAGTCAGCTCAGCTGCTATAAAGAACCTTACAGTGTGTGTCAATATAAGTCTTGACACTTTCACAAGAAAAACATGTTTGGGATGAGTTTTTACAGAATGTGCATCGATTTAACTTTCCTGCCTTGTTCAAACATCATAACATGCTAAATGGGACTTCAATGATTTAGCAGCGTGGAGAACTATGGGGGCCTACAGGAACAAAGGCGTCTTCAATACACCCTCAGAAATCCACACACAGCAAGTAGAAATATCTTTGGAGATCCTTGTGGATTGCATGAATACCGCCACTCAAACCACTATTGAACTTGAAGCACTCAACACAATCCCGATAGCTGACAAGTAGGGTGCAGTTTCAAAGGTTGTGTGGAACCATAATCAGTCTGGAAAATGTATGTATAACATTCAACCTTTGGTCTCCGGCTTTTGAGTCCAAGTTAAGAGCTCACATGTGAGACTTTAGCTCCATTAGCTCACAGCTGATCCAGATAGTGTTGACTGCAAGTAGGAGATAGTTAGTATGTGTAACGGGAGGTTTTGGAAAGTTTATCCTGAACATAGCATAAAGAAATCACTCAAGGTTGCAGATTTTCCAATAAAAATTGTCAAAGTCATTTCATACAAAGTCTGGATCTTCTCAAATGAGTTAAATGCACTTGTTCTGCTTTTGCTTGTTCTCTGTCATATACATACTGTTACGATGCTTGATACCCATATTAAAAATGACCGAAGTGTATATAAGAGTCATGCAAAACAACTCTAGCAGAATCCAACAATAAAAATATGGATATAGCAATAAGTATAATGAATCACCTTCAGGTGACAGTTTCAAAATGAACAGCTTTATCTTCAGCTTATTTATAGAAGTCATTTATAGAATGACTCAGTAGGTTTTGGCTTCAGAATAGTCCGAGCAACACGAGAATCTAATGAATGCACTGCCCCTACTATATCTCAAACGGTGGTGGAGCATACTCCAACTCCACTATCTTTACTGAAGCTGGAAAGGGTAGTCCTTCTCCTGGAGATCAGCTGTGAGCCTGAGGGCTACGATAAGCTATCAGAGGTGGAGAACTTGGTTCACTCTGGCTGCAGAGCGCAGCAAGCTCCTCTGTTCCTAGCTGCTGTCTAAGATGGTGGCGCCGAAGTTCATCCAGTTTATAAGAGCAGCTCTTTGTGTCACAAATAAATATTTGCAAAGGAGAAATGGCAGACACGTCATATAACTGTGAACACTTACACCCCCTTTCTTCTACCATCTCCCTTCTACCACTACAAGCAGAAATCAGTTTTAAATCTGTGGGAAACAAAGTGGACTGACTTTATTGGAGCAAGCAGAAATACAGTATAAAACCGCAACAGACTTAAATCATTCAAAACATTTCTGAATCTGTTGCAAGAGAACAAAACTGATCAGGAACTGAGTAAAATGGCTGCAGAGGGAAATGGTGAATTTTATTGGGAATAAAACTGCAGTGCAAGGCTGTCAGAAATGCAAGCGATAACTGTACTCCAGGTCAAACCTAGTGAGCGTACAGGGAGGGATTACAAACACAGGAGTAGGCATGAAACAGCTCCCAATCCAGGGCTTGCTTTAGACTCTGCTCTCAGATGTTGGTCTTTCTTAGCATCTGAAAAGACCTTTTGCAACAATTTTTGGCAGACGTGTCCGAGGAAGACATCCTTGAATCGGGTTTTTATGGTCGTGGTACCATGAAACACAATAAAATTTCAGTTAGCACCGACAAGCAACCACTTAAACTTGCACCAGTTAAATTAGATTAGGGGCGATCGTGGCTCAAGAGTTGGGAGTTCGCCTTGTAATCGGAAGGTTGCCCGTTTGAGCCCCGGCTTGGACAGTCTCGGTCGTTGTGTCCTTGGGCAAGACACTTCACCCGTTGCCTACTGGTGGTGGTCAGAGGGCCCGGTGGCGCCAGTGTCCGGCAGCCTCGCCTCTGTCAGTGCGCCCCAGGGTGGCTGTGGCTACAATGTAGCTGCCATCACCAGTGTGTGAATGTGTGTGTGAATGGGTGGATGACTCAATGTGTAAAGCGCTTTGGGGTCCTTAGGGACTAGTAAAGCGCTATATAAATACAGGCCATTTAGATCCTTTTTTAACGATAAGATATCCGAGGACAGAAAGGAAAAAAAAAAAACTTTTTCACTACAAGCTGAAAAGTGTTGACTTTTAAACACGAGCTGTGCCTGATGGTTTTGTCATTGTTTACCTTCACCTGCGCTAAGTACAACATATTGTAAAGATAAGACACAGGAGAGCTGACAAACATGAATTTCAAAAGCAAATATGCAGCTTATCTATATAGGCTGAAGGCTTGGTTTCAATGGCAAACACGTCAGAGTTAATGCAAGTGCCTCTTTATCGTCCACAAATATGTAGGCGAGTGATGGCACATTTCCAAAATTTCCATATTTAGTTCTTGCAGCTCATTCAGTATAAACCTGTTCGACAAAGGTTTTTAGAAACTTTGTATTTTCCCTCCACAGATATCACGAAGTCTCTTACTTTTCTTATATTTGCTCTTTCTGCATCAGCCAGAAATTTTGTCCACAATAAATAAGCGATATTCATGGCAGGCGCAATAAGAAGTATTAAAATAAAAGCCCATAATTCCAACACATAGCATAAACATCTGCTGTTTAACAAAAACCTCATCCTAGCAATCGTTAGTTTAAGGAACTGCAGGTAAAAAAACACCAAAGTTAGAGCTGGGATAGATGTGGCTGATGGTTAAATGCTTATTACCAATAAACTTGATGAATAATTCATTAAATTATCTTCAATTCAAAGTGCTTTAAATTATACAGTCACTGAAGATGCTTTATATTGAAAGCAAAGCACCCTACAACATAAGACAACCTAAATGGTCTGATGACCCTCTGTGAGGAAGGGTGTTTCTGATGGTGGGGAGGAAGATCTCCCTTTTAACAGGAAGTCTTCTTCTAATGGTGGTCTCTTGCAAAAAACAGCAGTTAAACAGCAGGTGGGTGGAGGTTCTGTACTCACAACCAATATGACTGAGATGACCATATTGAGGATATTGAGTCTCTGACATGTGACAGAGCCAAATGTAGAAAGAAATGTACAAACTAATTATTTACAGGCATCTGTTCAATATATCTATGTGACAGAAAATGAATAAAAGAAGTTCCTTTTACAATACATTTTTCAAACTTAGACCTCAAGATAACATCTTACGTCCAACCCAAGTTTCAGTTCATTCTTTTAATTAATGAATTAATTTTTAAAAACCTGAACCACCATTATAGAACAGAAATTGTCTCCACTCATGCAAAACAACAGTGTCAGCAAAACTAACAACAACAAAACATACTGGCAAGCGCCAGTGCTACCCTTCAGACTCCTGACATACAGATGATTTCAATTTAGAAATCAAAATTCATAAATGGTAAATGGTAAATGGCCTGTATTTATATAGCGCTTTACTAGTCCCTAAGGACCCCAAAGCGCTTTACATATCCAGTCATCCACCCATTCACACACACATTCACATACTGGTGATGGCAGCTACATTGTAGCCAAGCCACCCTGGGGCGCACTGACAGAGGCGAGGCTGCCGGACACTGGCGCCACCGGGCCCTCTGACCACCACCACCAAGACCTTTGTGTGTGTGTGTCTGTGTATGTGATAAAGACCTTAAGTGACTTAAGGAATTGCAGCTTTAGTGCTTCTGGGAGGGAAATCAGAAGGTCAGAGTGGACAGATTTCAACTTTCAACCTGGTTTCTTATGGCCATGCGGACATAATTTGACATCCTTTGTGTTTGGGCCTGTATCTAACCAAACTTGAATGTATAGCAGCTTCAAATCAAAACATTTAACGTTTGCAATTACCAGAATTTGAGACGTTTTATGTCTGGTCCATAGAGAATTAAAAAATTTTCAGAGGACTTCATCAACTCCTGTTGCTTATATTTCCATAGACTTGCCAAAATGTAACCTGACTGTAAATATGCTGTGATGAACTGTATTTAGGATTAAAACTGATTATCGATGCAGCAGCTCTCACTGAACTGCATGAACATCAAAAGTCTCCTTATTAACAAGCACAGCTGTCGAGATGATTACACAACACGTCAAGTTTTACTCTTTAACATGCATGGCTGTTTCCAAGCATCTCAGAGGGCTTTAAATGCGACCTTGTACATTCTCATTATGTTAGTGTTACATGGTTTTTTATTCTGAATGGCAAAACTCATTTCACCACCGTGTAATTCTAATATTTGTGCGCAAATCTGCGTGTGTGCAGGTGATTTGTCGAACTCTGCACACACACATACACACACAGAGTGCTGAAAAATGTGTGTGTACTGTTTACAAGTGCATTTACATATATTTATGAGCAGTACCAGCAGCTCATTGCAGATGTGGATAGAAAGACTGCAGTGCAACCAGAACATAACTGCAGTTTATTGGCAGGAAATCAGACTGCTGTATTTCCTCCGACAGGGAATGGATCCAATTTCAACACACACACACACACACACACACACACACACACACACACACACACACCATCCGTCGGCATGAAGGTTGCCATAAAGAAAACAACAACCTGCAGCATAAAATGATTAACGTTAGATATTCATGAGGAATTCCCAACAGTCAAATCATAAATACACGTAACCACGACAGTTAAAAATAAGTTTTTATTTTAAAACCAAAGTCGCCTCCTCCTTCTTTTTTTAACATTTTAAATTCTTGTTAGAATATTTTTGTTATCCACCCACACGTGTCCTCTCTACACTGATGACACTTACTGGCTTCCTTTTCTAGTTTTTCACTATCAGTTTTAACATTTACCCTACAACACGTTCTGGACTGTATGCAAAAATACAGAAAAATGACACCTTTTGTGTTGACGCTTCTGGGTGTTTCCTATATGGATTGCCACAGCACGTTACGTGCCTTCACATCGCCCTAACTCTAGCACGTTTTTCTGCCACACTGTCCTCCTTCAGCACATCCATGAACCTCCTCTGAGGTCGCTCTTTCCTCCTGTTCAACAGCTCCATCTTCAACATCCTTTGTCTAATATATCCACTATCCCTCTATCTAACTTAAACCAAACCACTCAACCTGAGCTGTCCCTCTGATGTACTTATTTCTAACTCCAAGCCAGTCTCCCCAAACCACACCCAGTCTCACCACAAATACAATTTATTATTAATGCTAAAGTTGAGTGTTTAGTCCAGGGGTGTCCAACTCCAGGCCTCGAGAGCCGGCATCCTGCAGGTTTTAGATCTCACCCTTGGTCAACACACCTGAATCAAATGACTAGTTCATTACCAGGTCTCTGGAGAACTTCGAGACATGTTGAGGAGGTCATTTAGCCATTTGAATCAGCTGTGTTGGATCAAGGACACATCTAAAACCTGCAGGACACTGGTCCTCGAGGCCTGGAGTTGGCAACCCTGGTTTAGTAGAACCGTACTGTATATCAAAGATGTAAGTGGCAATCAAGATATTACTCAGCACTGTTCCCAGAAGTAATCATATTTGGTAGAGGGGGTGGACTGTTATCAGCTAATGCTAGCTGGCTTGGTTAACAATCTGCATTTATAGACTTGCTGTGCAAAACTCGCAGACACACAAACCTCATTTTTCTCATCTTATAAATTAGTGCATTAACTACAGAGGACATAGAGGATTCCAATTAGCAAATTTATAAAGAAATTAATTTCATATTGTTGTCATAAAGTGAGCTATAGAGACCACTGAAGGTGGCTGTAAATATGTTTATTTGTAATTGCATGCTAGATTTAAATTTTGTGTCCTATTTGTATTTTCCTGTGTGTTGCCAACCTGTCACAGTCCACCAGAAAATGATGCTAACACACTGAATATGAGTGAGAGCCCGAGCCAGCTTAATGCATTGCTTTCCAGAATTGCGGTGTGCTCCAGCCACAACATCTGCATGTAAACAGAGTATCCCCGAGACGCCTGTTAAAATTTAAATACGACTTCACAGTTTAGCTATGGCTATTGTAACCATTTACTTTTTGATGCAGACAGGTTTAATTTGAGGCAATAAGGGGCTGCTGTTTGGCAGGCATCCATTTCCTGGGTGGCCTGATGGAAAAGCTGCTTATGCCAAAACCATAAACATAATAAATACTGTACAAACAAAGAAAAATTAAACTGAAAGGTTTCCAAGAAATTAAGATCAGATGCCAATCCGTTCACACATAACGAGAACAGTGGTGCACGAACAGCTGATGTTTGGGGCATGTGTGGTTTTTGTAGTGCTAATCTGTTACTGGCTTTGTTTTAAATGTATTTTTAAATGACATTTTAATGTAAAATGCCATTATAACTTGTCAACACAATTCAGTCACAGGATATTTGTTCCCACCCTGTTTAAACAGAATAAATTACGCTTGACTTTTCATGGGAAAATGAGATCTAATACAAGTGATTTAATAACCAATCTCAAAACAACCATGATGACTAAGGATTTTAAATCCCAGATTTCAGCAGCGTGCTGCAAACTGGGAGGCCTGCTGGGTCCAAGATGGCCCTCATTTAACCTAAGCATCAGAGATTTCTTTTTTATTATATATTATTTAGACAGAAAAACAAGTTTTTAAATCATCTAATGCATCTCATTAAATAAGAACAGCTCAAAAGAGTCAGAAATACAAAGATGTGAAAAAAGGGAAACCAGAACTTCCTCTTTTCTAAAGCAGCTGTAAGTTGTTGAGGTGATTACTTATGTACTTAACTGATTATTCAGCCAGCTCTAACACGCAAAACAACAACAACTATGTGTTTGGGTGCACTGACACAAACTGTCCTGCATCTTTATCGGCACGAGGTTTTTGCAGTAGGATGCAGGGATTGTGTCTGCAGCCCTGTGCTGTTGTGTCTTCAGTGACGATGCATCGTCATGGAAACCAAGAAAATGGAGCTTTGAAACAAGTGGGTTAAAATACAACAGCTGTTAGAGATGAACCCAAACTGATCACCAGGACCTGACTGTGACAGTACTGCATACATAAATATATGGAAAGTTTCAGGGATTCAGAAACTCTATTAGTGTGACAGAGTGTGAGTCTGCACAAGGCCACAGCACTGACGCATGTGCTGAGACACACACACACACACACGCGCTGTAGCAGCACAACTTATATGTGCGTAGATAAACAACACTCAGTGTTTATTAATGAGCTTTGTGGATGTTATGGCTGAGAAATATGTGACTTCTGACTAGCCCGCAGCTTTTCTAAAACACACACACACACACACACACACACACACACACACACACACAGCCATCCGTCAGCATGAAGGCTGCCATAAAGAAAACAAGAAGGGGCCCTCCTTTACAAAATGTAAGCTGTATGTTCACATTCAGAGAGATAGCTCTGCATCGAGTTTGGATATTTTTCAGCAAGTCAGCAATAAAGGCAGGAAAATGTAGACGTTTAAAAAGACAGAAACCCCGGACGATAGAGGCCAAACACAGACTGGGTGCTTCCTCAAAATGTGCCCAACTTCTGTCACCTGATAAGGAGATTAAACCCAGTAAGATAAATAAAATATGTAAATTAAAATTTCAAACAGAATAAATCACAAAGAATGTACATCCATCATAAAGAAACGAGAGTCGTGCACGAGGGTGAAAATAAGACTTGCAGTGTGTTACCTTAAAGATAAATTATTCACAGTCATACTCGCTACACGTTAAATTAAATTATCACCAGAAACAAACCACAAGCCAAATAAATCCTGATCTGAATCACTGAGTTCTGACTTTAAACGCAGGAGGGTGAATTTAGGCTGTGATGCTAAACCTGTTGACATTTCTCAGCTTCGGGCTGCTCTGAGTCATCGGTTGTTTATGACAAAACATGCGATGTAGAATATGCTCAACTAGACACCACAGGGTGGGAGTTAAAGAGTTTTATTCCTCCCTTTTTGTGCTGTTTGCGGTGCACTGGGTCACCGGTGACCTTGTTTTAAAGCCGTGAATATTTCACAGAGAGGATGCTCTGTATATTTAAGAAACCTCATTTGAAGTCATCCAGCTCCTAGCCATAAGTCAAGGGCGCTTCCTGCGTAAAACAGAAGTTACTTTTCCTCTTCCCCGCCTCTCTCTCCTCCAGCGCGGGCCCAGGGTCACGCCATATTTGGTGTTTGCTTTGAGCGGTACCAGATGGGCGGCGTTTACTGCATTGGTGAGGTTCAGATGGTGTCGAGTAAGCTGTCAGTCGCAAAATAAGGTCACAAAGTCACCCACCTCGTACTGTTAAAATGGCGCAAACCGCACAACTGCCACCTGAGCCGGATACCACAAACCATGAATCAGAATTTATCAGCAAGTTCATAAAAAGGCTAAATCATCTGCTCATGAGACTCCTTCAGGAAGGGTTTAAAGGAGTGATTTACTTACTAACATGATAACAGATCGTAATGTCCTGGGAAAGAGTTGTCAACAGTAAAGCTCAGCTGTTTACGGGAAATGAATCTGTCTATTTGCAGATACTAAAAGAATCTGTAGTTCATCACAGATGGTTTGAGCCCAAGAATGCTCAGGGCTAATATTTATACAGTTAATGAATATGATGTTATCGTTGTTGTTGTTTTTTTCAAGTTACTGCTGCACTGATGACGACATCGCAAGTCGAGAAAAAGTATACTTTTAATAAAGGTGTATTTTAATTGTGAACAAACTGTGACATTGACAGATTGAGTATGAACATTAAACGACACGTGAAACTACACAGTACCAGGCTGGACTAAGATACAGGATGACCAGTGACTATCACCTACTGAACGGAGGCCTGTGCTGTGAGAATAGATGGTGGTTCACCTCTAACCAGTTACATGCTTACAGTGCACACTGGGAGCATATACAAAACCAGCACCTACTGACCAATAGATTTTCTGGAAAACAGCATCACCCTTCATGGAAGATCCCGTGGACGTGAGTGTGCATTCAACACTGTCTTACATCACACATGATTGCATGAAAAAAATACATTAACAAAATATATAATTATTTTTGACTCTACCTTTGCCTTAACAAGCTGTGATGCTGAGAAGTCTGTTTGCTTATCTTATTGAATCATATCTGTTATTAACCTCTGTCTCTCGTCCACAGCTTGTCTTTATCCTGTCTTCCATCTCTCACCCCAACCAGTCGCAGCAGATGGCCCCGCCCCTCCCTGAGCCTGGTTCTGTCGGAGGTTTCTTCCTGTTAAAAGGGAGTTTTTCCTTCCCACTGTTGCCAAAGTGCTTGCTCATAGGGGGTCATATGATTTTGTGTTTTTTCTCTATTATTGTAGGGTCTGCCTTACAAGATAAAGCTCCTTGAGGCGACTGTTGTTGTGATTTGGGGCTGTTTTTTAAAGAAAAGACCAAAACTAAAGCTTGATTTCTTCCTGAGCAAAAACTACAATCACGGCTGGATGTTATAATTATTTGGTGCAGCTTTCAGCTTTTTAAGACACTTTATCTGCTTATCTGCTCTTGTCGTCCTCTCCTTGTTTCTGAAATGGTTTTAAGTGGTCCTCCCCATGTCACCTGGTAAATGTCATGTTGTGACCTCATCATATCAGCACCACCTTCTACATTTAGGCTTTTAACTGCTGCCCTTCAAAATCCAGACGCTGACTGAGGATAGTTTTGTCTGTGAGCAGCATTACAGAATCTAGAGGTCAGAGCGGTAGCACCTTTGCAATAAAACACTCTGTAAAGTGACTATAAAAGAATGAAAGACCTTGAAAGAAGTGAGAAAGTCCTCCATTTCTCACCAAGTAAAAGTCCTTTCGTATTTTCATTTCGTTGTTTCTTTCTTTTCTGATTTTGCTTCCCACACATTCACTTGCCAAATCTCAGTCAAACTGACAGAAGTTCAATTTAAATTCCTGTCGGGAGTTTCCCAAAGATAAGACGCATCATGCTGAACTGCGGGGAAATCTACAGACGATGTTTTGATGGAAACCTCCTGGGCTTGAAACTTTCGATCAAGGTAAGAGCGAAATCATTTCAATGAAGTGCCGTAATGGACAGAATAAAGAATAGATGGCTAAAAATAAAGTCAGACTGAGGGAGATGTCTGATATTTCTCCTCTATGTGATTATAAAGTTTTGTGACCCAGCGTTTTGAGTCTGTATTTTTGAGTTTCTTATGTTAAGTTTGTGATTGTGAGTTCTTGTGTAATTAATAATTGGATTTAGCTGAGGTGTATTCTGCTTTTTGTTTCATCCATGTCTTGGTTTCTGTGTTATGTCTCTTGTCCAGTCTGTGTTTCATGTCTGTGTTGTGTCCACGTTGTCAAACTCGTGTCTATGTCTCTCCATGTTTCCTGTTTTATTTTGAAGAGTCTAGTGTTTCCATGTTCATTGTGTTGTGTTTTGCTTCCCCCTGTGGCATCATGTTCATTTGTGTCAGCTGTGTCTCCCCAGGCGTTTCTACTTCCCTGATTACCCTCCCGTGTATTTAAGTCCTCTGTCTTCTGTTCTTTGTCGGGTCATTTGTTGTCATCATGTCAAGTCTTGTCAGATTTTACTCATGTTCACGTTTCTCGTCATTGGTTCGCATGCTCTTAGTTAATCTTAGTTTATCCCAGTATAGGTTTCAGTTTAGTTTTTCCCTCGTTTCTTGTTTAATATATTGAGCCGCATTAAAAGCTCGCTTTATGTTATACTTCATTTTTCTCCTGCGTCTGCATCTTGGGTCCACTTCATAAACACACAGGTGTGTCCCGCCGTGACAAAGATGGACATCGCTTCTATGTGTGAAATGTGAAATCAGAACACAAGTGCCTCAAGCCTGTATTCTTTCTCACGTACAGCAGGGGGCAGCACCTCTGATTGAAACTAACTCAGTCTATAGGAAAATAAAACTTTGTCCTATTTGATTTATGACCTCGGTGGATAAATTTGAGTTTATATTTAAAAAGTTAGATTCAAGATTGAACCCAAAAAGATTTTCATGTTGTATCATATTAGTCCAATGACCCCAATTAGTGGGAAAAGGGATGACAGGCAGGGTGTTCACATTAGGGCGGACCTATGTCCTAAATCTTGCAGTCTGACTGATGGCCGCAGTGACAATAACAATGCCTAATAACGAATAAAAGGTCAAGGCCGCTGGTGTTAAATGTCAAATGGAATTGGAAATCAGGAAGATAAACTGTAACCATGTGATGTGTTTGTGGAAGTTGGCTTCCTTTATATACAAAGTGGAAGCTGGACGCAAACTTGAAGAAGAAGCTGCTGGGCCGTCTCGTAAGTTTGCTTTCTTGCTTCCTTGTTTGGTTTAAGCGATTTCCATCATTTATCCTGGACTCCTGCCAACAGATTTTCACAACACTTATTTTCCTTCCCTGTTCATGTTGTTGTGAACTTTGTGAACCTGTCAGTGTTGGCATTGGAAGTAGAAACTCTAGTAACTCTCACATTGAATCCTTGTGAAAATGAAGCTGAAACGTTAATGAGCGCTGGTGGAATCTGGAGCTAGAGAGCGGTAAATAATCTCACGTCCTTCTTAGTGGAGTTAGATTTAATTAATGCAAAAAAATAGAAAGAGAAATGTTTCAATTAGTGTCCTCTGGCTCATTAAAGCTGAAGAGCAACTAAAAAGGGGAAAAAACCCACTTATTTGGCATTTATTCGTGTTTTTATGAAAATTAAACTTAAGTGGATGTTCCCAAATCATTTTTCCAAAAATAGCAGCAAAGTCCTCACAGGCCTCTCATCCTCTGGGAAATCATGGGTCTCTGGGAATAGAAAGTGGAGCGTGTCCACACAAAACAGAACATTTCCTCCTGCCAACACTATCATTAGCTGCAATTATTTCAAGTGAGATTTTTTTCATCAGGAAAAACAAAATGCTCAATTGGTTTATGGAACTCATTCTCAAGAATAATGTGGTGGATGAAACGGCAAATATTAAAACGGCTCAGCTGACCCGTTTTGTTCATGACAAGCCTTAATGTGTGTAATAAAAATGCCACAGGAACTGGAAACCCCCTGTTCTGACTTTAACATATTTCCTTCCCATCAAACAAATTCTCCTGGAACAGCTAAAGGCTGAGTTCAGGTTAGTCACTTTGCTTCTTCAATGATTTTTCTGTCACCACTAAAACTTCATAGAAATTTCATGACCTCTGCATGGTTGCCATTTTGCTGCAAGTCTTTCTGTGCATATTCCTCTTAAGTAGCCCAAACCACACGGGTCAATCTGTTTAACTGTGACAGTAATGACCACATTTTCTTTAAACCCCGATGCAGTAACACGACCTGAGAGGACCCTGGGTGTCTCCTGTCTCACAAGAAAATGGCACGGCTAAAAGTAATTATCTCAAAAGGCCAAGGGGATGTAGCACTGTCACCTATAGAAGCTTTTAGCAGGAATATTTTATACAACAGGAAGACACCAGCGCTATTTTTTTAAACGTGTTAGTTTCATGCTTATATTTCATCACCACACTAGAGACAGGATAACTCATCTTTTAAAAATAAAGAAAAGGGTAATGCTGGTTTTCTATCAGAGGAAACCGCTAAGTGATAAGTAAGTCCTATGTGAATAGTTTTTATATTATGTGCTGCTTCCTTATGCTCTGTCTATGCTTTACTGAATTTATCAGCGAAAGAATAACAATCATTGTCTCAATATAAGCAAAAATAATCATAGAATCAATACAAGGGCTCAAAAATTCCTGGAGGGAGATTGTAGAAAGTATTGGAAAACAGTGGAGTGGAAAATCTAGAGAAACAAACATGTTTCCCCTGAAAAAACACAAACAAAACAAAAACAACCCCACAAAGGCAGTACTGATTTACTCTGTTATGCAGATGACACACTGTTACTATAACTAGTAATGACAGAGAAATATAGAGATACTTTAAACAAGACATCTTTTTTTAAAGGTGTAAGCTATATAAATCAAGGTTATTATTGATATTATTGGTGGTTTGGTTAGGTTTGCCTTTTTAAATTATTAGATAATTGTTCCCCCCCCCAAATAACTTTACCTTTTTAGCTAGTGCTAAGTGGCAATACCTACATCTAAATATTAATTTCATATAGTTAGCAATATGTGTAGACATGTTTAAGTCTGGCTATGAAATCTAACTAGCTTACCTATGCTAATATTTGCTAATGTTACAGATCTGCAGCATGTCTTTGCACCACCAGCTGGTAAAATTAGGGCGCACAGACATTCACCACACATTTAATTTTGTTTGAAAAGGAAACACATAAGTCTGTAAGAAACATGTATTTTTATTTCAGTGAGACACTGATCAATACTTCTGAGCAGAGCAAGTCACTGTGTCTTTAAAGAGTGGTGACACTCTAAGAGCACACAGCAAACACACAGACCACAGGGAGATAAAGTTGGTTGTGGGTTTAACACCGACGAGTCTTACACACACACACACACACACACACACACACACTGCAGACAAATAGATGTGACACCGTCGCCTGGGCACAGACAGACATCAAGACATTCGTTCTGGTTGGTTGTTCGGCCTGTCAGAGTGACAAAGAGTCTGATGAGGTTCCTGAGTTTCACTGCTTTCTGACATTACAGCGAAAGGAGTGAAACTGGTTGTGTGCACAGATAACAACTTCCTATATACAGCCTCGTGACTCATCTTTACGGGGAAGCCAGATAGATATCCTTATAGAGGAATTAAACAGATAAACAAGCAAACAAAGAAACAACAATCATCTGCGGCCAGGTTATTGCACATTTTCAGCTCAGCAACATTTTTCTATAAGACTTCTGTTTTAATCATAAATTCTTTTCTTTTTAAATTTAAGTCTGCTTTGAAGCATCGATTTGAACATGTCGATTGCTGCTGCATTATTTATTGTAACCACGTAAACCTTATCTTGCCAAAAGGGTAGTGAGCTACAGCTGCTTGTTGCTCAAAGCAGCAAAGCCCTAATAATGCGTAACAATAAGTCTTAATTTAATAAGTTACACAAACATGTATCACCAGTACAGCTGTCATAATGGAGGAAAACAGCTGCAGAGAATATGTGTTGGGCGTTTTTAGCATGTGAGTCTGTGAGGATTGATGCACTTTTGGAGGCAAGGGGCCGTTTGAGGAACTGCAGCTTTCGACACTTCTGTTTTGGCTTCTTTCTTCAGCCCTGGTGGTTACTGCAAGAAAAAAGCCTCAAATGTTCACGCAATTAAATACAAATGGTACCACAACTAAACATATTCTAGGGGTTTCACTTCATTGCCACCTCAGAACTTCATGTACATGTTTGTTTGTTTTTAGCTGATATGTGAATTTAAATTCAGCTCTTTTGATTTTGTAAACGTGATCTTTAAAGCACTGAGATAGGAACTCACAGTATGAAGCAGACTGCCAGTTTGCGTCCTGATTCGGAGCTTTATATTTTTATTTTGTCTTTCACGTTCTCTCAAATATGCACCTGAAGGCTCTTCAACATGGCTGCAATGGCTGCTTTGCTTCGGACCATAAAAACCACTTGATGAAGTCCAGAAAATATACGCTATTTATATTAAAATACACACATCCAGCGTGTACCGCTGTGTGTATCTATGAGACACATGGCGTTTTGGCAAAGCGAGCAGCTCAAAAGTGCTGCATTCACTGGCCTACTGAACGTTGCACTCATAATATTTGATGTTACAAAAAGCGAAATTCCAGCAGAACTCCTAAATACCGTTTTTTAAAAATGCCCTTTTAAAGAGAAACAAAAAAAGCAATAATTCAGCAGAAACCCAGCGTGCTTACAATGCAGAATTCCTCCACATGAGCCATTATGGCCTTCACAAATCAGAAATTCCACAGCTGCATCCCCTTCAATAACGTATCAGTGTGAAAATAGTGCACGAAGACAGTGATAATTGAAGCGCTGAGCTACCCACTGCCTTTTCCTTTGAGTGGAGCTTTGGATGCTGCCAACTCTCTGAATGTTTTCAGTCTGGCATGCTGCCCCTCCATCTACTAAATCGTGCAATGCACTGCAGTCCACTCAATCTGTCAAAGGCACTGAATCCTCTCAATTAGGAGAGCTACAAAGTGTAGCCAAAACACCCCGGTGTTTTCATACCAGTGAATCTGCCAAAGCAATTTATTTATAATACCAATTTATTAATATTGTCTCTTGGTTTCAAAGGAGAACCACGCAAGCTAAGGAGCGAATCCCCAGGGCCTGTGCTGCCTCTGGGAGCTGCAAACATTCCAGTCTGGAGGAAATAAAAGTCGTTTTATTTTGCTTGGTATGGATCTGGACAGCAACGGATATTCATCATGTAGAAAAAGCTACAGAATAATAAAGAGCAGTTGGTACATCAGAATGCAAATCAGCTGGTGTAACTGCAGAATATTAATGATTATGTGTCCTTTCCCATAAACTATTCATATAAGCAGTTCTTTGTAGCAGTTTGAAGGACTCCATATGGGAGAAAGAAATCCAGAGTTTCAACTGTAATGGAATCAGGTCCACAAGACCCAGATCTTCAGGTGTAACATGGAATCAAATGTGCAGTTATTTTGAGCATGTTCATGTTTCTTAACGCTCACACCTCTGCAAAGATCTATTTAGAAATGTGTGAACGTTTTACAGCACTTGCATTCACTTGTAACCATTTTTTCACACGCTTGTTTAAACGAGACAAATTAGTTTTAAAAGATCTCAGATTCCACGTCCGCCTTCATGTTTGTCAGCGTGTTATTCGTCTTACAGCTACTTCCCTCTTTACGTTGAAGGTTAGTGTTTATCTGTTTTCACTTCCTACCTTTGTTCTGCTTCCCTCCTTTCTGTTCTTGTCTTTCCCTCTGTCTTTGTTGGATTGTCCTCCTGTTTTTTTTTCTCTAGTCTTCGGTGTCTGTTCCCTTCTTTTTGACTTTTCCGTATCAACTTCTGTCAGACTATCCCGCAGTCTGCCTGTGCCTCCTTTGGTTTCTTCACCAAAGCAGTGCATTAAAATCTCTTGGTTTGCGCCCCGCCTGCCTGCATTTGTGTTTGTTTGAGAATTCCAACTTTACAATTAAATAAGTCCATCTCTATTGTTGTGGGACCTCTAATAAATTACCCCCAAACTACGTTAAAAACCTACACATTCTACTGAGTGTCTGTAAGATGGCTGACTGACTGTCTTGGTCAGTACAAACCGTTCTCACTTCCTACCAGAGCGCTGTCTGCTCCCTCCATGATTTATGGAAAATAGTCTGCACCAACACAATGACCTGTCTTGTATTACTCTTACAGAGACGTGGTGTGTGTGTATTTGTGTGTGTGTGTCAGGAATCAGCTGTTCTCTGTTGTCTTTGTTAATGTAAATGTTTGACGGCTTTCAGCTAACATAATGCAGCTTGTGGCAGCCATATTGGATGTTCTCAGTCTTTCATAATAAGAACAGCTGAGTGTTTATTCTGCATTATTATTGCTCTACTTTACTGGACAGTGCCAGTTTGTGGCGACTCTGACTCATGAGGGAGACTGTGTCGTCTACCAATAGAAAAGTTGGCGGTTTGCTTCCTGGGAGAACCTCAAGTCTGCTTTTCAAAGAGTCCTTGGGCGAGATAATGAAGCCTGGTGTGTCCATCAGTGTGAGTGTCAATGTTAGACAAGGTAAGAGAAAAGCACTTGGACGAATCTGTGTGTGATTGGGCTACTGAGGCTTGTAGTAAAAAGCTCTAGATAACGGTGGGCTTAAAGAAATGACAGATGTACAGCCCAACATTGTTGTTTTGTAACCAGTTTCTCTATAAAGGTGACAGTGGGAAAGAAAAACTCCCTTTTAACAGGAAGAAACCTCGAGCAGAACCAGGCTCAGGCAGGCAGCCGTGCTGTAAATGTATATACATGTGTATGTACAGTATAATAATTGAGAGGGGAGCTCCCTGTCACTGTCATGTCAGTCACACAACTGGTGAAGTGAGCTCAGACGCTCCCTCACCTGCAGTTAAAATATTCTGTTCACGAGGGGCAGCCAATCAGGAGGAAGTTTGCTTAAAGGCAGGAAGAACCGACTGTAGTAGAGTCTGCTTTCATTTATCCTGGCTTAATATGGACTAATGGTCCCTGGTTAGTAGTCTAGACGCAAATTGAAACAGCATTTGATTCAACGACGTCGGCAGGAAGCTTGACAGGTCGATTGAACTCAGTCGTTAATGGTGTGCAAACAGAAAACAACTTCCAACTGCACTGCTTCGACCTTGTGTCACAGTGGAACAGACCGGCTACAAGGGCATGAAAATATGAATTAATGAGTGAACGTGTTGGAGGAATATTAACGACTGAAGTCATTCATCTCCATAAATATAGTCCGTTCTCTCCTGGGCTCGTCCCACAGAAATTATTATCGAGTCAGACTCAGAAATATCAATGACTTTGTTCAGTTTTATACAAACTTTGTTTCTCATTTCTGGCTGAGCTGGATGAGCTACACTTCAAATGGTCATTGTTTTCTATCTATGGAATATTGTTGCATTAGAGCCCCTCGCTGAAGGCCATCCATCCTCTCTGACAGTCCAAATGGCAGCCATTTTAAGCAGGCATGAACGTCGTACACGTTCAATAAGCTGCAAAGTGCACATCATAAACCACAAAACCAAAATGAACCCTTAGCAGTGCTGGAGATGGTGCAGGGTGGATGTGTTAGTCCTCTCTGTCATTTCAAAAGAACAGTTCCCAAACTGTTGTGACAGCCGGCTCTATCTTCCACTCCATCACAGGGTCCTGCCAATAATCCTTCCTCCCAACGCACACCGCCGTCGCCGCCCGGCCTCAGATACACGCTGTTTAGAAAGGAGACTTCAAGAGCTGCAATGTCCTCGGTTTGTACGGATATTCAAAGGAATCGTGATCTCGTCTCTGCATCTTTCATCATCACTGGTGCCTCTGAATTTAAATGAGACAGCCCGCCTGCCTGGCAGGCTGGGACGTTTCCTGACTCAAGCCTGGAAGAAAAGTGCACCAGCCATATACTTTGATTACTTGCCCCTCTGTGGCCTGACATACCTGTGGTGAGGTCTACACAGAGAAAACGATTCACAAATAACAGGAATCATGAATATTCAGTTTTCACATTGAAAACTCATTCAAGTAAGTCCATAAACTCCGTGTCATAACCATTGTTTGTGATATTTCGTAACGAGTAATAAAAACTTTGTGTTCCCAGCTGTGTTTGTATTTTATGTTCATATACTGCGGCTTTGTTCTGTGATTATTTGAATGCCTTCCCCTTTCTGTATTTTGTTAAGCACACATAAAGAACAATAGAATACCTGAAAATCCTGAACAGGTGTCTCACACACACACACACACACACAGAATCCCAGTAATCGCAGAATAAAAGTTGCTTCTTTGTGAGTTTGATGTTAGTATGACACAATTTTACATGGTTCTTTATACACAGGACACCATGTATGACTTTCATCCATCATGCAAACTAACTCTTCAAATCAGTCATCAGACTTCGTTGTGAATGCCAGTGATTACGAGACATTTGATCATGAACTTGTGTGCACTTGGCTGCTCTTGGTGGTACCGCAACAATGAGGAGACAATTAGAGACATTAATATTCCCACTGATGTTGTGTCCCTGGTCAAAACTGGTAGTGGAGTGCTGGCAAAGATTGTCTCATGCTAATAAGGTACATGGCCAGAGGTTCCACTGTAAAAATGTTGAAATACTGATTATATTATTGCAATCAATCATTGCAAAATAGCTGTGTCTGATTCTGTTCCTGCTGTCACACCGTGTTGCATTTTTTAGATCGACAACTGACCATATTTGGAAAAGACGGGAGTGCTACGATATATCTATAAAGCATATAATAGTCTGCAGAGGTGCAAGGAAACAATACACAACCCTTCTAATTAGTGTTAAGTAAAAATGTTTGAAAGGCACGAATGTCATGTTTAGGCATTAGCTGAGGAGAGGTCACCTATCAGCTACAGCTGCCTGTGTCACCGGAGGAGGTGGAGGTGGTCAACAAGTACAAGTACCTCGGG
>NW_024582536.1:527869-545198 GCF_018398535.1 Haplochromis burtoni | reverse complement strand
TGTAACTTCTGTCGGTGCTGTGCTTTTTTGGAAATCGAATTTCCCAGAGGAACCCACCCGAGGGATTAATAAAGTTCTATCTAATCTAATCTAATCTAATCTAAACTTTAAACTTTAATCGAACAGGAGCGCTACAAAGGAGTAACTGTACAGGTATTATTAGCTAAAGAAAGCTGTGAACAAGCTGACGTCATGACTCGTGCACATTTTAACCTGGTGATCTCTGGGGACCAACACACCCAAGTGTCGGTGTTAGAGGAAGTGCAACATTTAGCACAAAAGTTCTTGTAATCAAGACTTTACTAGTCACTGAGTTATGTCCGGCTGATGTTCACGAAGCAGTTGGCCAGATGACATCGTGGACACTGGCACAAGTTTCACTTATTGTTTTATTTTTAAATGTAGCCAAACTAAACAGGAATGCTTGGATCCACTGATTCAGACACATCACAGACACGATGAACCAGGAAGAATGGAAATGTGGAAGCCCGAAGTTCCATCTCACCGCAGGCACAGCTAAAGGTTACGTTAACCGATGCTACAATTGCTCTTGATTGCTTTGAGATTTGTGCTGATTGAGTTCCCAAATTGAGTAATTACATTCACATATCAAGTTTAGCTGACACTGAGCAACTCGAAGTGAACGTGACATTTTCCAGATTTCCTTTATTTATTTATTTTTTGTTCCACATGTTTTTATTTTATTTGAAGAAAGATTTCTTGACTGCTTTTCTCCCTTATTGGTAAGTCACACAACTATAAACTTCACTTCCCATGTGTGCTTGCATGACAGAGCACAGGTGGGCTTTATTTGATCTCAATAAAGGCTCTGAGACAAACATTTGCAATGATGAAGATTTATTTACCGAAAGCTTGACTGAATTCACTGGAATTAAACAGGAAGCAATAACAAAAGGGCCCGGCTCTTTAATGAACAACACTGAGTAATGTAACCTTAATATAAAGAATTTCAGACACACAGCTGGATTGCAGTATTATTCTTGCCAGGTCTCTCTTGGAAATGAGATTTTTAATCTCAATGAGATTTTTACCTGGATAAATAAAGTATTAATAATTCTGTAAAGAGGTGCTGGATAAGGCTAATTGCTGCTTATCTGTTTCCTGTGACACTTCCAGCTCCAGAGAGACTACAGCAAACATTCTGCTCCTATCACATCTGTACAGAGGCTCCATCTGGCTACCAAAGCTACCCGGGGATTGTTTCTTTGTCTTGCTTTCAGCCCAGCATTAGAGAGCTCCATCTCTGGTGTCAATCAATACAACTGCAGCTCTAAGCCCACCACTAGCAGCTCTGCTGTCCCTGTGTCCCACACCATCTTCCTTTCCATCTGTCTGCACAGATCCCTGAGGTCCCTCCTGGCTTCCAGACGGAGCCAGACATGGTCCAACATCAATCAATATTTCTGCAGGGCTGTGCTGATGAGCAGAGCTCAGAGGGTTTCTTTTTCTTTTCTTTTTTTTACATCGGATCAGAGCCAGGTGACATTTCTGAGAAATTTCTGGGAATGGAATGAAAACTCCTAATGGGAAATGGCTTTTAAAATAGTATCAGTTGTTTTGCATGTTTCAGCTCATTAGCTGCTAATTGGAGACATACTCTTTTACATGAGTGACTAACATTAGATTTTACTTTAGCTTCTTATCTTTTAAGCCCTAATTGTTTCCCATTTATTTAAGCAGGATAAAATTTGGTTTGCAAAGATTACAAAGTTACCTGACGGCTTTAATTCAGTGAATAAGATTTCACCAAGCGATAATCTGACTGAGATATCTCAATAAATATATGATGAAATGTTTACATTCCTTTGATATTTGACCTGAATCTGACCTCAGTCACGAGTGCCAAGCCTTACAGAGCAAAACAGAGAATTTACTGATGGATTCTTAAATTGCCGCCTTCAGGGGTTTTGTGCAAGGAGGTCAAAGTTTTGTGTCTCTTCGGTCATATTACAAGACTTAGAGGGCGGCTCAGTCCATCAGGAGTGAGGACAGAAGCTGTCTGATATAAAAATCCTTTCAATGCTTCACCCCTCCTGCCTCTGCACCCAGAATCGAGGGTAATAACTCCTCGCTGCTTTCTGGAGACTTTTCTGTGATGTTTATGATCCCCTTTACCAGCTAGGCCTGAGTGCACAGGAAAAGCATAAAACCTTCTCCAGAATTAGCTTTAACATCTTGCCGTAAATACGACGCACAAAGAGAGAGGAAGATTCCCTGAGACGTTTAAAGGAGGCAGTGAGTTCACAAGCAAAAGATGAAGTCACTTGAAGTACTTGCATCAAGTAACAGCACATCGCCACATGTGGGTCATGTGACTTTGGTGAACAATCTCCTGCCTGGCTTCATCCAGAGCTCGAACTGTAAAAAAGGAAACTGTGGTTGTGACCTTAAAATGGCATCAGAAACGGGACTCTCTGAGTAGCAGTAAAAGCAGCTTCGGGCTGATCTCGAACAACAACTGCATCCATTTCTAACACTCATAGCAGAGCTGCAGACTCAGACATCCAGCCCAGCCTTGTTTTTCTCCGTCTGTCTGGCTGCCCAGCTCGGCTAAACTGACTTGCTCAGCTTTGGATCTAAGTGACCCCCGTCACCGGCGTGTCTGCGGCTCGCAGCCAAACGCCAGTGGAGTGAAATTTGACGTGGCGGGCGTTTGCTGTCTTCAGCCACAACAGTGAGACAGCGAGAGTGAGGGAGAGGGAGGGGGCAGCCCTGGAGTGAGTGGTGCTGGGTGCCAGGCTAGACATGGAGGCAGGACAAAGTTGACTCTCAACTCCAGCTAACCCCGAGAAGAGCCGGGGGGGTGGGGGTGAGAGCACCAGCGAGGATGCGTGTGTGTGGGGGGGGGCACCCAGAGTCTGGAGTTTCTAGAATAAGAGCCAAATTATTGAATTAAAGACATGATCACGCAGCATCATTACAAATACATTTTAATTAGATTAGTTATAATCAGACTGTTTATTTGATGGTTGTTGTTAAAGCTACATCTAGTATATGATTACATTACATTGTATTAATTAATTATTTTTGAATAAAACACTAAAAAAACAAAGCAGAATACTTTATTTAATCTAATATTTAACTGAATTCCTTTATATTTTATTCTTTTTTGCAAAATAAGTTCATAGTTACATGCATGTAATCCAACACATGGCAAAATATGCAAGTAAATTCAATAAACGTTCATATTTATAAAAATAAAATTAAGTCAGCAAGTGTGTTATTTGTTGATGAGCAATAAACACCAGGAAAATATTGGGAAATAAACAATAAATTATTTAATAAATGTAAATAAATTGTGAATAAACTATTTCTGCTTTAAAAGCTTCAGATGTGGTGAGACAAACCACAAATATGTACAGTGCTGTAAAAATTCTTCACTTCCACCTTGGATGCATTAAAAACACACACATCTCCACCAGCTTACCGACGTCTCACACATCCAACACATTGCTGAGGATTTCAGACAGGCCTTTGATTACGTCTCGCACTTCAGGAAAAAAAAAATCCGGCGAGAGATATTCTTGTAATTTTCTTCTCGTCATCAGTTTGTCTCTCGATGATGGGAGCTGACAGAACTGGGACCGCGGCGCTCGCGCGAAGAGGCCGAACACCTCCGAGTCTTCACTCTGTTGTACCGTCTCATTATTTTCAGACTCCGTCCCTCGACTGTTTAAGATTCACGCCAGGAACGGCGTTTGGTTTGGTTTCCAAGACTCGGCGGGCCTTAAAGGTTTAAAGGAAAAAAGAGAGCGACGGGGAGGAAGGAAGGAAATGCTGACGGCCTGTGACGGCTGTTCGTCATCCACAGTTCTGAATAAAGTTGGTACTTTTATATCTCAGGTTTCCTGCGAATGTCAGTCTGTGTGCTTCCTTTATTTCTCCTTTGTTTCTCTAATAACTGCCCGTTATTTAAATGCATCACAGTGTTCGTTAACGCTACTTTCAACAGAAATTTCAATTCAAACAGTTTCCATGTTAACATCACTATGCTAACATGCCTTAAATGCACCAGCATGCCTCTGCTTACTGTGTTCAGCATCATCGATAAGAAGAAGGATCCGTTTCATTTTGCTGCAGAAACTGTAAGACACACGAAAAACATCAACAGTGAGGATCTGCTGGGGCCCGGTCAGTGAGCAAGCTTAGATTTTCTGCTTTCCGTCAGATAAACACAACTCTGACTGCAGACACATTTGAGCCAGTTGTAGATGCTTCACAGTTAAACGATCTCAGCTACTGGCTGATAATAGTTTGAGATGCTAACAGTTGGTGCTTAAAGGTACTGCTTTATGAGCATTCAGGAGAAGAATGAACATCATCAGAATCCTTAAGTTTATTTTTAATTAACGAGGCAGACGCGTCCTCGTCTGGCTGTAGAACAGTTTTCTTATTTTTTTTCTTAGTTTATCGCCTCTGAAAACACACAGAAGCAGCTGTGGTATTATCACAACTTTGCACGTGCAGCAACCGGACATCAGCGCGCTGAATCCTCCTTTGGGTTCTTTGCTGGCTGGGTGCTGAGGCAGGAAGCCAATTTATAGGTGAGGGACACATGAAACTAACGGGCACATCAAACACCTTTCAGCTGGTTCTCTTTTAGGCCATTTTTAGTTGTCAAGTTTTTCCTGGCTTATAGATTTTTAGCCATCAGAGCAGCAGCGTTTCTTAAAAACAGCTGGACCTCTGTGAAGAGCTGGTGTCACACTCTTCTCTTTTGCAGTCTGACATGAATGAAAGGCCAGATTATTTTTTTACCTTTTCACACTACACAGCAGATTGTGCTCAGTTGCACTTGTGGGCTAAAACAAGATGGCTGCTGCAGACAGAGCTGTGAACGTCTATTACCGAGTTCACACTGGCCTGTAAGTCACACTGAATATCTGAATCTGGAAATTCCTGCAGTTAATAACTGACTCTTGCACAGAAAATCAGAAATGCTTCTGATATCAGTCACAGTCTTTAAATCAGGAATGTGACACTTTCTGATTTCCCCAGGATTTGCTGTGTCTGTTGTTTACAAACCTGAAGCCAGAGAGGGAAAAAATGACTTGCTTTCCATGGCAGAGTTATTATTATATAACAAAGCGACATCTCTATATAAATGTGCCCATTTGGCTGATACAGGTGTTAATAGAGCTGGAAATACCTTCACAATGCACTGTCCCTCTTTCATAGCAATTACTTAACAATAACAGGTGCCGCTTTTCTAGCCAAGCCTAAAGTGAAATTGTTGGGCTATTAAAATCCCATAGCTCTGAAAATGTTATCGCCGTCTGCTCCACTTTTAGAATCAACTCGGTCTGCTCTACAGATAAGAGGACAGGTCGTTGGAAGAAATATGGCCGCACTGGTCCTTTATCTGCCCTCGCCAAATGATTCTACATCCACAAGGACGCCCGAGTGAGTGAGTGGATTTGGGATTCAGCAGAGAGCGAGCCGAGACGGCCGAGTTCATTCCTGCCCCGTCGGGGTACATATCAGATAACGTTGTCGCTTTTGGTTTGATCTGTAATTTCCTGGAAGACGAGGAGCGATGTGACAGATGGCGCTCACGGTGAAAGAGCTGCCGAGGACGAGGACATGTTGGGGTGCCGTCAAACCTCCAGCGAGACTGGAGAGCGGGCAGGGACACGAGGAGGGGCCGGCCGTCGCTTCTACTTCTATTTTCCTGCATTTTCGCTGCAAAAAATCCCCTGAATGCAAGACAAGAAGACCCCGGAGGTCAAAGAGTTTAGCATTTGTTGAATCACATTAATGTATATTTTGGAGCCTCGCTCCTGCCAGCTCACATCAGATGTTTCTGCTGCTTTCTTTAATAATCAATTAAAGGAACATGCAGTTTTTGTAAGAAAGACCTAAAAATCACAGATTTATCCCCAGCTCTCTGTTGGTGCTTTAAAACTGGCAGCACTTTATATTAAGGTAAACCTACTCACCATCAACTCTTTGTCTGTTTGCAGATTAATCACATGTTATTAGCTTTTCATTTGTCGTGTATTACTCCCTTTTTTGCGCAACCCTGTTCTACGAGAAGCAGGTCATCAACTTAAGCATTTCCCCTCTAGTTTCTTATAATTACTGTGTAATGTTACCAAGTTAGGAAACTGCTGAGCATGAATCACAATCATAATGTGTTACTTGCTGAGGGGTTTGTGCGGTCAGGGTGGTGGGAGGGCTCGAGCCAATCCCAGCTGTGATAGAGGCAGCGTGCACCGTGGACAGGCTGCCAATCTGCTGCTGGGCTAACACCGAGAGGCAGACGAGCATTCACACCAACAGCCAAGTCAGAATCACCAATCACCATTTACACTTAGCAAGTTAGCACTTTCATATGATTTCAGTCAATATTACTATAAAAACATCTGAGCTGATAAATGCAGCGTGCACAGAATCCTTTTTCATTTCTGACTTGTGTCTAATCTTTTCATCTACACTACTCTGTTTTACGGTTTTATCTGCAGCTAACCCTAGCATTATCTGATGTTTTTGCTGAAACTGCACCAACTAAAAAATAATAACGCAATGTTAAATGTCAACAAAAATTAAATGTGAAAAGATTTATCCATAGACCAGAAGTCTGTACAGCGATCAGCATAAAAGTAACCTAATTTTCATCTACAATTATGATGATTTAATTCCCAACCAAGCAGATAAAACACACAGATGACATGACAGATGTGTCAGCAGTGGGGCGTAGCAGAGCTACGAGTCATTTCTTCTCATCACAACATCTTTTGCAAAACCACCACGTCCAACTGCTGTGCTGCAATTCAGCAGCATAAATAAATGGCACCAAAATAAACTTTAAGCACAAGTTTACAGTCATTTGATACACATTCATGCTTCCTTTAACAGGAAATTGAAACATCTGACTTCCTCATTCCTGACAGGCCAGAGGACCACACTGATGGACATCGAGCGCCTATCGAACGGAGGCAGCGCGGCCACACGAAGATTCTCCTCATGTTTAAAAGTTCCTACTGTGAGGAAGCAACTATTCCTGCTTTCAGTGCAGCTCGTGGACTCGTTATGGAGTCAAACTCTCAGCCAACACTTAGCATTTATACCTCCACACTGTTGTGAGCTGGTGTGTAAAACAACATAAAAAACTGGCTGTTAATGGTGGCTGCTGTCCAAGAAATCCACTTCTCTGTTTTGCACTCGTACAAAAGAAAAACTATGAGCTGTCATCTGCAACAGCTGTTCTAGTGTTATAAATAGAAAACAGAACATTTAGCATTTCTTTTGTAATTATAACACAGTGGCATTAAACTAAGGGTTCACAAACACTAGCACACTAATGAAGTCCGCAGCAGTGCTGTAATAAATGTTAACTCTGTGCCATTTGCCTTTTATTTATTTATAGCCTTGAATAGAGAATTGGACAGGATATGCCGGGCCAAAGGGAGTGAGGCGCTTCAACAAGTGGCCTAAAATACGCACGGTGACACTGCAGTTACATTTTGTCAATGTCAAACTCCTTTTATGGTGATTTCTGGGGTTTTAATAGGTGGCATTGGGCTGTATTGTACGGTTGTCTTGCAGATGAAAGAAACCACAAATGAATGTTCCAATGGAAAAGATTAAAGATTAGCAGTGGTGGGGCTAGCAGCAGAAATAGTAGCAGTCAGGGTGAGATCTCATCACTGCCCAACAGGAAACGCTCAATATAACATCGAGTGGGAGTGATTATGGTTAACTGGGTGATGGGTTAGGGGGGATATTTAAAATACTGTATGCAGCAGGTGTCAGCTTAGATTTCAGGTGAGCTGTAAAAACAGGACCTTGATGTTTTAGGTAGACTACCGTGATCAAAGGGGGATGGGATACAGCACAGGATGCAGATAAAAAACATGCAGCTGACTCAAGCTGACTGCCTGAACTCTTGATCACTTTTAAAAAAATAATATATTTGTGAACTGCGTGAATACTGACACAGGCTTTCAAATCAAATGGGACTCTATGGGGGATTTGCTTTCTTCTTTTAGAGTCAGCCTCAAGTGGACATTAGTGGAACTGCACCTTTTGGTACTTCTGTCCGCAGGCTGCTGTAAGGATAAACCACAAAACCCACCACATTAATGCAATTAAATGCAAATGATATCACACGCAACTAAATATATCCTTGAGGTTTCAGTTCACTGTAGTCACGGTAACTAAAACATACTTCCAACCTGCAAAGAAGTTGTCATCTTGCACTTCCTTAAAAATGTAACCCAAGCTGCGTTCAAAGATAGACACAGTGTTGTGCAACACGTAACCAAATGATTTCAGCTTATTTTGAGTGCTAAAATCACATTTTTATTAAGCTGGGTTAATGTAATTACACCATCTTTTCTGAATGTCTGCTAACGGTAAAGCAGACGTTACTCTTATTCTGTCGTGTTTAGAGATGCAGAGAACGAGAACATGGGCCCAGTGTGTTTTTACCTCTCAGACCCAGCTGTGTTGAAATGTTTTTCTTTCCTTCTTTGCAGTACGAGCAGTAGAGACAGTAGTATCAGCAGTGGAGACTCAACCTGCAGCTGTACCCATTACACAGCTTCTCGTACACACACACACAGTTGTTCATATGTGCTACACAGCTGCAGCCTCCCATTGTTCTGCTTTATCTCCGCTCCCTTAAGTTAACCAGCCTGTTTCTCCATTACACACAGCATGATGCCTTAATTAAGACTGATGCAGGATTGTGTGAAAGTGATCCTGCTGATCACATGACCAAACAATGAAATAAAAAATAAATAAAAATCATATAAAGAGAGACGGACCCTCTAAGACCTGCAAATTCATGTAGACACAATGTCCCTCACCCCCTCATTATCAGTCCCTTAGTCCGTCAGGTACACTGCAAGTATGTGGACACACACTGATAATCACCTATGACTCATCGTCCGCTTACTTTTGCACAAGTACACGATGTGTGTAACACAGACAGGGGTGTGTGAGGTATCATTGCTTCGTGTCTGCTCTCCTCTCCGTAACGTATTCACAGTCACACACTAAGCAGCAGACAGCGGCGGTAACCGATGAGTCACCATCCTAACTTCTCATCAGGCTGCCGTTTGTCTCCATCCGGCAAAGATGAATGAACAGAGTCGGGGATGAATTTATGTCAGCCAATCAACAGCCAGACAGCATGATCGTGGCTCAAGAGTTGGGAGTTCGCCTTGTAATCGGAAGGTTGCCCGTTCGAGCCCTGGCTTGGGCAGTCTCGGTCGTTGTGTCCTTGGGCAAGACACTTCACCCATTGCCTACTGGTGGTGGTCAGAGGGCCCGGTGGCGCCAGTGTCGGGGAGCCTCGCCTCTGTCAGTGCGCCCCAGGGTGGCTGTGGCTGCAATGTAGCTGCCATCACCAGTGTGTGAATGGGTGGATGACTGAATATGTAAAGCGCTTTGTGGTCCTTAGGGACTAGTAAAGCGCTATACAAATACAGGCCATTTACCATTACTACAAGACCCCCATTACCATGGTGATCCTGCAACACCACTCATGAGGAGGTTGCAGTAGCAAACACAAAACGAGGAGTGCAAAGCTATGAGTATTCAGAATATTTTTACCGGTGCAAATGACTGGAAATCTTTACATTTAAATTAGCTGTGGGACTTTCTTATGTTCACAGGGAGGGGGGGGATCTTCTTACAGGGAACCTGCCGTAGTGAGCTGCCGTGTTTTCACATGAGTCCAGATGAGCCAAGGCAGTGTCCAGAATACCAGAATATGATGGAAAACACAGCAGGATTAAACATGCCTCAGGTCTAGATTGTTTTATGTTAAACTGATGACCAACATCTCATTAAGGCTTGGAAAGGTAGAAGTAAAGGAGGAGGAGTCAGTCAGTTTCAGTCTACAACTTCACTGCTAGATGTCACAAAGTCTTACGTACTTGTCCTTTAAGCACTGATCACCAATTATTGGGAAAATTACAGAAACCAACCTCGTGTCTGAGATGTTTTCTGTGAATCCAATCTGATTGTAAATCTTAATAAAGGTAATATTTCTCTCAAAAACACCCTCACCTGTAATAAGAGTCATTCAAAGGACTAGAAGTATTCCCAGTCACATTTCAACCAATCAAAATGCTCCATATATCATTTTTTTTATTCAATTTGATTCAATTAATTTTATTTATAGAGCACCAAATCACAACAACAATCACCTCAAAGAGCTTTATATTGTAAGGTAGACCCTACAATGATACATACAGAGAAAACCCAACAATCACATGACCCCCTGTGAGCAGCACTTTGGCAACAGTGGGAAGGAAAAACTCCCTTTTAACAGAAAGAAATAGCATTCTCCTATTTAAATATCTTTAAATGTTTTGTTTTATTACATTGCTGGTGCAACATCAGCACATGAAAGCTCATTATTGAGTGTCACAGACAGAAACAACACGAGAGTGTAATGAAGACAGATCACCCCAAACATAAAGCAGTGTCTGGGTCACTGTGTAGGACTGTATAGCTGAAATGAACATCTGTATTAAGAGTTTCTACATCACCTGACGTGGTCAGGGTCTCCTTTTACTTGTATTGTCAGATGGAGGCACTTTTAACAGCACATCTACAACACAAGCAAACACATCACCTAGGTGATGCGGGTCCAGCTCTCTTTTCATGTAGAGGAAGTGATGATTTGTTTCCAAGTGCCTCCGTTGTACATTAGCACTCTGGCCGAGGGCTAACATCCTCAGCCAACAACAAACACTTCCCAGAGCTTGTCTGCTGACATTTTAAGCAAACTGTCAGCTTAGGTAACTATTCATGGTGTGTTCCACACAAAAAAGCAATCAGAGCATTTAATGTGTCACCCTGTAATAAATCCCACCATCCTGAGACTATAATATCAGAATCGATGGGATTCATTTTGAAAAAGGCGTTTTAAACCATCTATTCCTCATCACAAATGTCATTATTGTCTGTTTGAATTTATACTGAGGCCGTGTTTGCAAACGTGCAGAAATAATTAATGACGAGATGAAAACAAATGCTATAAAATCTCTATATGTTAATTATGGAATATCAGTGGATATGATGTGAACATGCTCATCCATATTCTTAAATTCTAATCTCACGCAGAGTTTCGTAAACCCACTCTGATGATTAACCCCAGCCGCCCACCCACCAAGACCAATTACACTCGCTCCCTATCTGCTATCGCCTTTGAAGCATCAAACTGTAAATCTTCCCATCACTGGGCAAGAGTGGAAAAGACAGTGAGTCAGATTAGAAATGGAAATTGTCTCTGCATTCATCAGTGATTTCCTACAAACTGCTGCTACAGTAAACTGTTGTTTGATTACGGCAACAATTACAATCACAGTTATTTTGGCCACGGCTGAGATCACAGTTAACGGGACTGTTTGTGGACTGACTGGGTTTATTGAACGCATCTCTTTAACTGTTACCCTTGAAATTTGATTGTAATTCATCTGAAATAGGAATGGAAATAAAGAAAGAAATGAAGTAAACACCAACAGGGTCAGAGCACTGTTAGGAAACGCAGAGCAGAACAGTGCGAACGTTATCTTCATTATCTTCCTTTAATAATTGTTAAAGGAGGAAAATGTCAATGAAATCTGAATTAGACTAATTTTACAACCCCAGGTGTGACGCGCCCTCGCTGCACACCTTTACTTGCTGTGTCAGGTAAACGGTTGATTTCAGCAGTAAGTCAACACAAGCAAAAAACTCCCACAGACTGCAGATTCCTGTATGTTGACTTCAGCTTTTGGTGGGCTCAGAGCTGTAAGACTGAATGTCTATGAATGTTCTAACTATCTGTTGCTACAGTGCATGCACTGTGCAGGTGACAGTTTGCCAGAAAATCATTAAAATTGTCCAACAAAACCTTCTTTAAGCAAATAATGCTGTTTGTCATTTCTGCATTGGTTTCATTGTGATTTCAGGTGAAGTAATTATCATAATTAATCATTACGATACCCGATTAATCAGTTATTTCAGCACATCGCTGCAGCACAGTCCAATTCCGATACAGCACCACCACAACTGAGGCGCCATTCACACACAAACCGTCATCCGCACACACAATCCACAGCGTCACATCACCGAGAAACGGAGGGGAAAAAAACACACAGACAACCCAAAATACACGCGCACAGACACACAACCCCTCATCGTCACATTTTAATCGTTTATTGTCTTTTTTTTTTTCACGCAAATAAACAACTAAACCAAAACCCGAAAGACTGTCCTCCTCCTCTCCATCCTATTGATACGCAAGGTGGCATCTCTCCCATCCACACCCTACACCTAATGCGCATGCGTGCCGCGGCAAACAAAGGACCAGGCAATTAACCGGCGGGGTACGGCTAATAAAGTTTGACTCGCCGCGTAAGCAAACGGATAAATTCGAGCAGCGGCAGAAACAAGAAGACGAGTGAAAAGATGAACTCTGTGTTTGTGCGGGAGAGAATGCAGCTTAGATTCTCCATCAGCCACCCCCACCCTCCTCCTTTTCATCCTCCTCCTCATCAACATCATCCCACAGAGGCTCCTCAACCCCCCATCCCTCCTCCATACTCCTTCTGAGTGCAATAAAACGAGAATATGAGATCAATAATTCATCTGAATCATGACACGGACTGATGTGGTTAGAGAGTGCATGTGATAAGAGTCACTGAGTGCGTGCATGTGCGCGCGTGCGTGTCGCATTCAGGCAGAACGGTGTCACACCTCCACAAAGACAAAGAGGTGGGGCGAGCAGAAGAGCACTCTTCTTATTTCTGGATGTTCAACTGTTTACTGGCTGCAAATTATGAGGGGGGCACCCCCACCCCACCCCCGAGCCCCAAATCCCCCCTCCCCTCTGCGGTGCGGAGCAGTCTGTGGAAATTATATAATCATAAACGATATCAAAGCAATCAATAAATAATAAAGAGCACGCTGCTCGATCGCACTTTGAGCGCTGTCGAGGTGATTTTTGCTTTTTTCCCTCAATAAAAGTGAGAAAAACGAGACCGTGCCTGAGCGCGTGCTCTCCCAGACTGTACACACCCCTTTTTAAACTCGTGCACATTTTGTCGCCTGGAAAAGAAAAAGCGAAAAAAAGAGCACAGAAGAAAACAGAATTTTACAGTTTCCTAATTTCTCCCTTTTTAAAAAATATTTGATTTCCTTCTTTTTTCACGACATCTCCACGTCCTTTGTCTCATCCCCTGCACTCGCTCCGCGCGGCTGTCCAAACGGAGAGATGGGAAAAGACAAAAGGAATAAAGAAAATAAAAGAGCCACGAGCATGTGAGCGGCTCCGTGGGGCAGTAAAAGAGGAGAGTGGGGCGATGGAGCAGCTCTTACCGTGTGCACTGAAGTTCCGACACGTTCTCTGCGCTCCTGGCAGCTTCAAGCAGCGGCTGCTGGATTTTTTTGCGGCTTCTCCTGCGCGCCCAGCGGCTTGTGCCTGCTACACGGTACGGCTCCGCGGCGATCCTCCGCCTGCGCGCACACGCATCTGAACGCACGTGCACGCGCGAGCGGTGTGCACTCAGAGCAGCAGCGTGAAGAAAACGTACCTGTTCCTAACGACTCGCTTTATTAAAGCTCTGTGGTGCACGCGTCTTTATTTTCATTTATTTCTTTAGGATCATAAAACACTTAATGCTGCTTTATGATCATTTTATCTCTGCTGTGCTGCTGCATATGTGTGACCGAGCGGTGTCTCCAAACGTGAAGCTCATTTTTTTCAATCCTTCACACAAAATGATTCATTTTATTTTATTTATGCATTTAGTAAAAAAAAAATTACTCTGATATTGTTAGGAACGGAAATTTCTCTCTGCGCTTCTTTTAGTTGCAATACTTCATTCTTGCGCTCCGTCTTTCGTCAGTCGTTGCTTTAGAGCGCCCCCTGCTGTTCACTTTATTCACGTGTTTCCGAGGACTTGTTGGTAGGCGGGACGCACCTGTTGATTCACAGACTGAAGAAACTGTCATCTGTTTATTGGAGCAGATTTTACAAAATAAAAACGAAAAACAAAAAAAACAACCTCAACTTGTTTCACATTTTAGGAAAAACTGTTGACTCCAAAAAATGTTTACCCGCTTCTCAATGCTCCACTGTTTATGTTTTAATGTTTAATCTCTGAGAGCTTCAGAAATAGTAAGTCATTGTGTTTATCTGTATGTGTTTACATCTGTTTAAGTACAGCAGAAAGGTTTGGTGAATGTGTAATAACCATATTTTCTCCACGGCATTACCTAAAGTTTGACACTAGATGGCAATGTTTGCAAAGAGTTGATGCGCCACATAAAACCAGAGCTAAAAAGTTAGTTCATGTCAAATAAAAGGAGAGGGACGTTTATGTTGTAAAGCTATTAGTTTCTCTTCAGAGACTTGCTCTCCTCTCTGTCACAGGGGAATCTCATCCTTGTCAGTGTCGACAGCAGGGCTGTCACGTCACAGTCTTTGCAGGTGAACTTATGAGCTTTAACAAAAGGCTTTGAAAAGTTTTAGTTTTTGACTCCTTGAATCATTTGAATTCAGGATTTTCATGTGAACTGTTCAAAGTAATCCTTCTTAAAAAAAAAATAATTAAAGAACAATAGTAATTAGTGGTTGTAACATTCGCCTTATCTGTGAAAGATCATAGATTCAAGAGTGGTCACAAGCTTCTCTACCTGTAAGGCAGCAGCTAAAAGTATGTTTCTATTAAAGAAAAACTCTTATTTATCGTACAATTGGCCTTGGTGCAGCTCCTCAGTTCATTGTTCTTCTGTGACCAACAGGCTTTTAGTGCTTCTCTCTGTAAGCCAACTTTTCTCTGATTGGCTGCTTCTCATAAGCAGAGAGTCAGAGTTGTTTGCCCGAAAAGATCATATTAAGCAGATCACATGTCACTGGCATCATGCCGAGTGTTTGGCTCACAAGGATTACTTGACTTTATTCTGACCTAATTTATTTGAAAGTAGTTGTGATGGTTAATGTGAGCATCCATCACTGAACTGTATAAATGTCACAGAGAAAAAGGAAAACCACAATAAGTCCATTTAAGTGCATTTTAATATGCACAACTTAAATGTGTTGTTGTTGCCTCTGCAATGTCACACTGAGACTCAGCAGTTTGTTATCAACATTTCAGCTCCTCCAAAGGGATTCCCATGGTGAAGACCAACAAAGTGCAGCCCCCTCCCCTCCCTCTGGCAGGAAGTGTATTGGGATTAGGGAGAGGTCAGTTTGTTCTGGGAGATGCAGTGACCTGACTTACCCGGCTGTACCTGACCCCTGCACAGAGCTGCTGATAAATCTTGCATGTTCTCAGATGATCCCACTGCCTATGAACTACAAGTGACCCTTCACATCCCATAGTCCTTCCTTTCTTTCCCAACATTATCACATACCACCAACAGGAGGGCAGTTTTAAGGTGGCCTGCACCTTTTGTACATGTACGAACTCTTTCAGAGTCTTTTGTGAGGAATAAAAGAGTATCTATTCTGAGCATCCTTTAAAAAACAACTGGGTCCAGCCAACACTGAGTGCAAGACAAAGAATGCCAGACTGAAACATCGCCAGCAGCAAAGCCAAATTCATCAGGGTCAGGTCCACAAAGGTAAAGGTAGTTGCATCTAGGCATCACGGTTTTTCACTCCTGACTTTTAATTTGAATGCCACATGGCTACCATCTTCTGCTCCTGTGCCACAAGGGGTCACCACAGCAGGTAGGTAGGAATTGTGTCTCTGACAGGAATCGAACCAGCAACCTTTCATGTATGACATAAAGCATGTTTAGCAAATGGCTAAAATCCTACCCAACCCTAAACCTACACCTAAACAATTTCCTGGCAACTTGGTGAATGTCAGGAGGTTAAAACTCTTTATTTGCATCATT
This sequence comes from Haplochromis burtoni, assembly GCF_018398535.1. Classification (NCBI taxonomy): domain Eukaryota; kingdom Metazoa; phylum Chordata; class Actinopteri; order Cichliformes; family Cichlidae; genus Haplochromis; species Haplochromis burtoni. The sequence goes on along the minus strand of NW_024582536.1, from coordinate 529,328 downwards.
TTGTTTTAATCTCCTCGGTTATAAAATTACCGCACATGTAAACAACTCGAGAACAGACCTGCAGTTCATAACGATGCATTTGATGATGAGAGGACCAATAAACAGCAGTTTGACAGTATTTGGCTTCCTGTGCCAGTTTTTTCATTTGCAGATGAATCATCCACTCGAGTGCACTTCCACACCTTATCATCTGGGGCCGAGCAGCTGCTCATTGGTGCACAGTGAACTGGAAGATTAACTGAAGTAAAGATATGGCCTGAGGTTAGAAGAAGAAATGCTTTCAAACATCAGAGTCGAGTTCAAAAGGAGCTTTGAAGCATTTGGTTTTGATGATGTGGTGAAGATGAGTCACGACAGTCAAACCGCAGTTAACAGCATTATTTAAGCATTAATTATACAGCACACAGTTTCCTGAATGTTGTTTAAAAACATGATAGAAAATGCTACACGAACTCCTTTTTCTTTCTCAACCCAAATAATAACTGGGGAATATTAAATTCACCCAAACAAGCACTGAGCTTTATGTGATGTATAAGAGTCCACTTCTTCAGAGTCAGTGAAGCTAACATAGAACTTCTGAGATAGACTCATTAGAGAACCTAGAGGAAAATTTGTGATTATGTTTTACACTGAAATGTGGAGACTGAAATAGTCGTTTTGTCCACATATTTAGGGTTCAAACAGATTAAAACAAAGCCATCAAATCAAACATTTTCAGCCTGTTATGGCTACAGCAAACCTTTAAGTTACAAAATAATGGGGGAAAATTAATTTGCAATCTCTGCTTTTGAAAAGGGCTCGGTCTTTAAAACAAACCTGCCAAAGAACTCTTACTGTTCCAAAGCGTTTGCGGGACCTCTGCCTCTTTATGAGGGCTTATTGGTAATAATCAGGCTCGTCACGACCTGCCCGGACTGAAAGAGTTTGCTGCATCATAATTTGCTGGTAAGCAGTTAAGATTAGATTTAGCCTTCGGTATAATCACGAGGAGGTGGAGACAAGCTTGACTGAAAGTAATTATCAAACCCTGTCTCTTTTTCTCCTCCTCTCTCCTTTCTTATTTACTCTCAAGTCCTTCAGAAGTTTCAGGAATCCTCGGAGGAGACTAGTGGTTCTTAAGGCGGTTCCATGTCTGTTTGATGAGGCTTTATGGTTATTAATGGGGGGGATTAGGAGTCACTGAGGCTAGTTTAATAAGATCCAACCTTTTTTTGGTTAACCAAGGCAAAGTGGTCCTTCACATAATACAGCAGTTTGTGTTTTGTGGCCTAAAGTGTGTAAATGTAAGAATATTGATAAAGGTTGGGATTAAAAATTTCATAAATAAAACTGTGTTTACTAAAGATTTCCTCAAAGCACCTTGTACCGTATGTGTGATCGTACCAGGCCAGATAAAAGTTAACCCGGCAACGCAAGTGCATCGTATTTCAGAATCAGAATCAGAATACTTTATTGATCC
>NW_024582536.1:507103-527844 GCF_018398535.1 Haplochromis burtoni | reverse complement strand
AATCCCTGGGGGAATTATTTTTTTGTTACAGTGCTCCATTTTAAACCAACATTAAGAACAAAGCAAACCTAACAAGATAAGAATAGTACAATATATACATAATATAATACATACACTACATACAATACATACATAAACATACATACATACATAATACATACATACATAAGTCACTCATAATAAATAGTTGGAAAAGAAACATGTGTAGTTGTAGCAGCAAACAGTGTGTTAAGTGGATGCGTTGTACAGGGAGATGGCCACAGGCAGGAATAGATTTCCTGTGTCGTTCAGTGGTGCTTTTTGGTAATCTCAGTCTCTCACTGAACGAGCTCCTGTGACTGACCAGCATGTCATGGAGTGGGTGGGAGGTGTTATCCAACATTAGTCTTTATCTTGGACAGCATCCGCCTCTCCGACACCACCTTGAGGGAGTCCAGCTCCATCCCCACAACATTGACTGGCCTTACGGATTAGTTTATTAAGTCTGTTGGCATCTGCGACCCTCAGCCTGCTCCCCCAGCATGCAACAGCATAGAGGATTGCACTGGCCACAACAGACTCTAGAAAATCCTCAGCATTTTCTGGCAGATGTTGAAGGACCTCAGTCGCCTCAAAAAATAGAGACGACTCTGGCCCTTCCTGTAAAGTGCTGTGGTGTTTTTAGCCCAGTCCAGTTTATTGTCAATGTGTACTCCAAGGTATTTGTCTTTTTTTGTGAGTTTTCTTTAAAAACCTCTACAACATCAGTGTTTTTTCCCTGAAAAACTTCAAGGAAAGAAAAACATTGTGATTGTGCTTTGTGAGCTTTTGCAGCATTTTTCTATTTGCTGACGTTTTTTGAAGATTCGGTGCATTTGATTTCCCCGCCAATCGTATATATACGTTGTTTTACTGGTTTTCATTAAAAACTTTTTTTTTTTAATTATTTTGAAATTTATTAAAGTTTGTTGTTGGTTTACTTTTTTGCTTTTTTGGGTTATTCGCAAGTTTTATTTGTAGGTTAATACTTGTTTCATTGTCTTGTTTTGTTTTGTTGTTAAGTTAGTCAGGAAGAACTGTAGCGCCATTTTTCTATAAATAAAGAGAATGGTATAGGACCAACATACACTGGGGTGGGCCTATATATTTTTTCCCCCCCAGAGCAGGAGAAATAGCAGGAAGCAATAAAAATGGATCTTTGTTATTGCTCGCCAAACTAGATGAATAAACCCTAAAACGCAACTTTCAAGTTCGGACAGTGGACTTCTTTTGCATGCCTACAAAATGTTACCTCAGTGCAGCAGTGGCTTGTATATTTTAAATTTTACTGGATGTTTGTTTGGTCAAACAAAAGGAATCGCCGCTACATATATTTTTCCAAAATTGTCACCAGTTAAGTCAGAGAAATGAGTCAAACTATAAGAGAACACAGAAGCAAAAGAGCTGTAATTCAATTGACTTCATTTTAAGTTAAATGTTTTTATTCATTATACTAATAGCAAACCATCCATCCATCCATCTTCATCCGCTTTATCCGAGGCCGGGTCGCGGGGGCAGCAGCCTAAGCAAAGAGGCCCAGACCTCCCTCTCCCCAGCCACCTCCTCCAGCTTATCCGGGGGAATACCAAGGCGTTCCCAGGCCAGCCGAGAGATATAATCTCTCCAGCGTGTCCTGGGTCTGCCCCGGGGCCTCCTCCCGGTGGGACATGCCTGGAACACCTCACCCAGGAGGCGCCCAGGGGGCATCCTTGTCAGATGCCCGAACCACCTCAGCTGGCTCCTTTCGATGTGGAGCAGCAGCTGCTCTACTCTGAGCCCCTCCCGGATGGCCGAACTTCTCACCCTATCTCTAAGGGAGAGGCCAGCCACCCTTCGGAGGAAGCTCATTCTCCGCTTGTATCCGCGATCTCGTTCTTTCGGTCACTACCCACAGCTCGTGGCCATAGGTGAGGGTAGGGACGTAGATCGACCGGTAAATTGAGAGCTTCGCTTTTACACTCAGCTCCCTCTTCACCACGACGGACCAGTGCAGCGTCTGCATTACTGCAGCTGCAGCCCCAATCCGTCTGTCGATCTCCGGCTCCCTTCTCCCATCACTCGCGAACAAGACCCCGAGATACTTGAACTCCTCCACTTGGGGCAGGAACTCATCCCCGACCCGGAGTGGGCACTCCAATTACTTCAATGAAACAAGTTTGCACAACTACCCATCTCAACATGCAGGTAAAAAATAAACGTACAAATAAAAATAAATGATAAATAAACGTAACGTTAAAAAGCTGTGCACATATTTAGAGCACTGTTTGCATTTACAGTATTTAGGGCTTTCTCAAATGGCCGGAGTTACCTGATTTTGCTGCTCCTCGTCTCTTCCAGTGTTTTATTTTGCCACAGTCAGTCTTCTGCTCTCTCTGTCTTCCTCGCAGCATGATAGAGGATGTCTGTTTTGGCTTCACCACTGACACAGTCCTGGAAGAAAATAATTCCCAGTCCGGTTATCTTACATCTTTAGGAGAAGTCTAAAAGAGTCACAGGAAATGTTTGTCTTCCTCATCCTGTTTTGGGCACTTTGAAATTTTAAGATGCTGGCAAAGAATCAAACAACAAGAGAAAAAAATGACTCTTATAATCCTGCAGTATTGGTAAACCAAGAGATGATCAGTTCCAGATTTCAGACACATTTCTTTATTTCCTCTGTCAACATCCAACATTGTTTCTAATTTGTCTCTAATAATTATTCTCTAACACTAAACACATTTTCAGTAACGATTTATTATTGATTTGGTCCCCTGTCACATAAACACATGTCAAATTCCAAATCCAGATCATAATTGAAAGTATAGTACATTCACATGAGAAGTTACAACAATGGAACAGAGAGAATCGCTTCTGTTTTGCACAACATCTGCAAGACTGCCCATGGCTTCTTCAGCAGCTGGTATTAATGCTGCGTAACCTTTGATTCCATAATTCCGACTGAGTTTCGTTCCATGAGTTTAAAATCAATCACGAAAAACAAAAATAACAACTGCAGGCTGAAAATGAAGTCAAACAACAAAAAATCCAAAAACTGCAGATCCAGGTTCGCGCTCTGTGGCGGTTATATATGATTAGCTTACCAGAAATTGCAATTTTTAACATGGTTTATTTATCTCTAATGGTAACTCATGTTCAGCTCTTAGCCCGACATCAAGCATTAGTTGACAATGAGATAGCTCATCATGACAGACATCACAACATAAACGATTGACACACAATTAAATAACATAGAAAATCCTCAGCATTTTCTGGCAGATGTTGAAGGACCTCAGTCGCCTCAAAAAATAGAGACGACTCTGGCCCTTCCTGTAGAGTGTTGTGGTGTTTTTAGCCCAGTCCAGTTTATTGTCAATGTGTACTCCAAGGTATTTGTCTTTTTTTGTGAGTTTTCTTTAAAAACCTCTACAACATCAGTGTTTTTTCCCTGAAAAACTTCAAGGAAAGAAAAACATTGTGATTGTGCTTTGTGAGCTTTTGCAGCATTTTTCTATTTGCTGACGTTTTTTGAAGATTCGGTGCATTTGATTTCCCCGCCATTGTATTATATGGTTGTTTACTGGTTTTCATTAAAAACTTTTTTTTTTTAATTATTTTGAAATTTCTTAAAGTTTGTTGTTGGTTTACTTTTTTGCTTTTTTGGGTTATTCGCAAGTTTTATTTGTAGGTTAATACTTGTTTCATTGTCTTGTTTTGTTTTGTTTTGTTGTTAAGTTAGTCAGGAAGAACTGTAGCGCCATTTTTCTATAAATAAAGAGAATGGTATAGGACCAACATACACTGGGGTGGGCCTATATATTTTTTCCCCCCCAGAGCAGGAGAAATAGCAGGAAGCAATAAAAATGGATCTTTGTTATTGCTCGCCAAACTAGATGAATAAACCCTAAAACGCAACTTTCAAGTTCGGACAGTGGACTTCTTTTGCATGCCTACAAAATGTTACCTCAGTGCAGCAGTGGCTTGTATATTTTAAATTTTACTGGATGTTTGTTTGGTCAAACAAGAGGAATCGCCGCTACATATATTTTTCCAAAATTGTCACCAGTTAAGTCAGAGAAATGAGTCAAACTATAAGAGAACACAGAAGCAAAAGAGCTGTAATTCAATTGACTTCATTTTAAGTTAAATGTTGTTTATTCCACCTTAATAATTTAGCAAACCATCCATCCATCCATCTTCATCCGCTTTATCCGAGGCCGGGTCGCGGGGGCAGCAGCCTAAGCAAAGAGGCCCAGACCTCCCTCTCCCCAGCCACCTCCTCCAGCTTATCCGGGGGAATACCAAGGCGTTCCCAGGCCAGCCGAGAGATATAATCTCTCCAGCGTGTCCTGGGTCTGCCCCGGGGCCTCCTCCCGGTGGGACATGCCTGGAACACCTCACCCAGGAGGCGCCCAGGGGGCATCCTTGTCAGATGCCCGAACCACCTCAGCTGGCTCCTTTCGATGTGGAGCAGCAGCTGCTCTACTCTGAGCCCCTCCCGGATGGCCGAACTTCTCACCCTATCTCTAAGGGAGAGGCCAGCCACCCTTCGGAGGAAGCTCATTTCTGCCGCTTGTATCCGCGATCTCGTTCTTTCGGTCACTACCCACAGCTCGTGGCCATAGGTGAGGGTAGGGACGTAGATCGACCGGTAAATTGAGAGCTTCGCTTTTACACTCAGCTCCCTCTTCACCACGACGGACCGGTGCAGCGTCTGCATTACTGCAGCTGCAGCCCCAATCCGTCTGTCGATCTCCGGCTCCCTTCTCCCATCACTCGCGAACAAGACCCCGAGATACTTGAACTCCTCCACTTGGGGCAGGAACTCATCCCCGACCCGGAGTGGGCACTCCTGAAATTACTTAATGAAACAAGTTTGCACAACTACCCATCTCAACATGCAGGTAAAAAATAAACGTACAAATAAAAATAAATGATAAATAAACGTAACGTTAAAAAGCTGTGCACATATTTAGAGCACTGTTTGCATTTACAGTATTTAGGGCTTTCTCAAATGGCCGGAGTTACCTGATTTTGCTGCTCCTCGTCTCTTCCAGTGTTTTATTTTGCCACAGTCAGTCTTCTGCTCTCTCTGTCTTCCTCGCAGCATGATAGAGGATGTCTGTTTTGGCTTCACCACTGACACAGTCCTGGAAGAAAATAATTCCCAGTCCGGTTATCTTACATCTTTAGGAGAAGTCTAAAAGAGTCACAGGAAATGTTTGTCTTCCTCATCCTGTTTTGGGCACTTTGAAATTTTAAGATGCTGGCAAAGAATCAAACAACAAGAGAAAAAAATGACTCTTATAATCCTGCAGTATTGGTAAACCAAGAGATGATCAGTTCCAGATTTCAGACACATTTCTTTATTTCCTCTGTCAACATCCAACATTGTCTTCTAATTTGTCTCTTAATAAGTTGATTCTCTAACACTAAACACATTTTTCATACGATTTGTTATTGATTTGGTCCCCTTGTCACATAAACTACATTGTCAAATCCAAATCCAGATCATAATGTGAACAGAGGTCACATTCACATGATGAAAGGATTACAACAATGGACACAGAGAGAATCGCTTCTGTTTTGCACGAACATCTGCAAATTCTGGCCCATGGCTTCTTCAGCAGCTGGTATTTAAATGCTGCGTAACCTTTGATTTCCACTAATGTCCGACTGAGGTTTCGTTCCCATGAGTTTTAAAATCAATCACAGAAAAACAAAAATAACAACCTGCAGGGCTGAAAAATGAAGTCAACACAAAAACACCAAAAACTGCAGATCCAGGTTCTCGGCGGTCTCTGTGGCGTGTTATAATGATTAGCTTTACAGCAGAAATATGCATATTTTTTAACATGGTTTATTTATTTTCTCTATATGTAACTCATGTCAGCTCTTAGCCGACATCAAGCATTAGGTTGACAATGATGGATGAGCTCATCATGACAGCATCACAACATAAACGATTGACACACAATTAATAAACACATGCTGTCGGAGAAAGTCCAACATTTACACCTGAAGTTCTAAAACAGGTAAGTGTGAGAGTGTATTAGTGAACGGGCTGACACATGCAGAGATTACACCGCTAAGTGCTTCAGCAGCTTCTCGTCAGTCAAGAGAAGGATCAGTCTTTCACTCATAATCAGCGCCCACATATCAAATCTCACAAATTCTTGACACAAAGGGTCAAGACCAGAAGGCGAGGCATGTTCAGGTTAGTGTGAATTTGCAGAGGTGGGCTGAGCTCAGTGCTCCCATTAAATCCAGTTTGACCCTGACTATGAAATCCTCAGGAGCTTAAAGACCATCGCTACAGGGAACGAGTGTTACTTAACCTCTGACACGGCCGCAAATTAGAGGTCAAGGGTTGCTGAGATGACAGAGTCCAGACAGGTGACCAGCACCGGCGTCTCTGAGAAAAATAGAAGCGAGAAGGAAGTGAATGAAGAGTGTAGAGCTCGAGGTAAGAGAGGGAAAACTAATCCTTGTTGCTCCACAGTCTCATTTGATGTTTTGAAAATCCTCCATCACTGTTCTACATTAACACAGAGAAAACTACCTCAAGGCAACAGCGCAGTTTAAAGTGCTGCCCTGCTTCCATTTACTGATCTTTGGACTCATTCAGACACAAATTACTGAAACAAGTTTTTGTATGTTTTATTTCTAAGTAAGCACTGATTTGACGAAATGGGAAAGTAAAAACTTTATTGTAAAAGACATTTAAGCCGATGTACATTGCATTGAATTAGGACTCGCCATTACTAATGACAATTAAGAGGGTTAAAGTTGAAAGTAATAGTTTTTTGATTGATGAAACCACATTATTAGCACTATTTCCTTGTTTGTTCCCAGAGGGAATTTTTACCAAAGCAGCAAGAGATGTTAATCGTTCGAGGGTTCGAGCAGCTCTGGCTTAGAGGCCTTTTTAAACCCCTTAACTTCTGGAATTATGTGCAGTTCAGCTGTTCATCAATCCACCAACAGCTGAGTCTGACACAACAGACAGACGTGTTAATAGCATTTTACTCTTTTCAGCTACCCAGAATTTAAAAAAAAATACTGTATCCTAGTACCCAAAAGCTCTTGGTCCAGCATTGGCCTAAATTCATCATGTCTGGCGTTTGTGAAACAGAGTTTCATTTGTTCCAAAGCTTACATTGGCTGGATCTGCAGTAACTCTCAGCCCAGATCAATGTATGAGTCAGAAACCTTAAAATTTCCCAAATCTGGCAGCTTTGCATGACTTCTGGTGCAAGAACACACTCTCAGCTGTAGACTTGCCAACATACTTGGCTACCTTAATGGCCTTTTTGCTGGAACATGTGGAATTAGCTGGTTAGTGCATTCCTGCTTCACCTTATTCAACTTTCTCAGGATGATATGTCAGAAATCTATTTTCTCCTTCTTTTAAACCGCATTATTTCTTCTTCTTTTCTGTGGTTGCCTCACATTTTATTTCCACTCCTACGTGAGCTGCTGACAGTCACAGGATTGTGCACCACATGCATCATTGTGGTTTTGGTATTGCACAAATTTAAAACAAGCACACAGTAATACAAAGAGTCCACAGTGAAAACATTTCAGAAGCACCTTAGAAGTTGCCTGCATCTCACGAGGTTATGATTAGAAGCTTTGAGAAGCAGCTAAACTCTCTTAATGTAGCCTGAGAAAAAGAAACCTCTACACCAGTGGTTTGCAAACATTTTGTGCCTAACGTGCAGCCAAAACAGACGAATGCACTTTTGAAAGCAAATTTATTCACTGTGAAACATCTGCATTTTTTTTAGCTTTACTTTTACAGCAGCATAGACTTTACCAACATTTCCTGATCAAACACTTTTATATAATCCAGGAAACAGTTTTGCTCCCTCAGGTTCAGGTCCAGCACCATGAAGTAAGCTTTTGCTTTCATGGGAAACGTTTAGTTTCAGTGTGGCCTTCCGCACCAGGTCAGAATTAGTCATCTCGTCCAAAGAAATGATGCTCTCAGGCCACAGGGTTAGCAGACTCAGGTTCGCTTTGGCCAAGCAGCAAAACGGTCTCTTTTTTTAATGTTCTCCTTTTGAGTTTTGGTAACTCTTAGAGTTTAGGGACTGCTGCTTTGACTAACAGGTGCTCTGACATGCAGGTAGGTGTCAGTTAGGCCTCACCACTGAGTTGACTCATTGAACTCAACCTCATCAACTGTATTATTGGCGCCTTTTAGAGTACGTTTGATGGAAATATCTGATAAATGATATGGCTTGTTGTAAAGTACAGACCATTCAACAGGTCTGTGCACCAGCTTCTAGTATATTCTAGTATTTTAATCAGTCTGTTACTAATCCCTAATTAGCAGGTGTGCACCCATACAGTTTATGAATGTGACTTCTTGAGCAAGCCAGCAGGTGATCATTGAGAGGCTCAACTCTCTGGTGTCACGGTTTGAGCAGGCAGACCGTGGGGACGTGGGGAACTAGGACCCAAAACAAAGAACTCTTCAAATGAAGCAGTGTCTTTATTTACAGTGTTGCAAATATAAACCACAATAAATCCCCGTGCACTCTCCCGAGTCCCATGCAGTGTCTTTTCCCAGTGTCTGTACTCCGAAACTCTGCTTCCTAGTGTTCCTAGTACCCACGCTCGCTGCCCTCCTGTCTCTACACTCCTGCAGGAAGAACACAGAGGCAGCCGTTAATACTTCACACTATGACAACCTCACACTAGCAGACATCTAGCTGGGAAACTGACGGGAAGTCTCACGCAACGATCCAGCGTCGGAGAGAGCTCAACCACACTGCAAAGTAGCTTCCCCAGCGAGGCTGATCAGCTGCAGGTGTGTGTTATCATCCTTGGGTGTGGCCAGCCACCCGGCAGGGCACACTCAAGCAGGGAAACCAGGGACAGCACAATACAGCAAATATACACAATACCATGGTACGCCCCATCAACATATAAATAAGCACAAAAGCTGCTCGTGGACCCCGGGTCTGATGACCCAAGTCCCTGACATCTGGTCCATTTACAGTCACTTCTGCCTCCAAAAAAATAATGTCAGCAGCCATAACACTAATGTTGACGCTTCAAAACGCAGAGCCCCTAAATCAGAGGGTTGTGGCTATGTCCTATACGTCTATAATAGTAAGTAAATGTCTTCAGGTACAGATAGACTACATTTAAAATTCATCTACTACTTTGTATTTGAATTTGTGTATTGCATTGATAATGTAGCATTGACACAAAACCTCAAAGCACATCTGGGTTTTCTTAAGACGCACCATTTAAAAAAAATACAAATGTATTTTTGAATGGTGGGGTTTAGGACCCTGAACCTGCGGGGGTTAAGGGTCATTTGACGTGGCTATAAGTAAAGGGAAAACCAGACACAGACACATGTGTGAGGGTTGTGTTGTTAACCTGTAGCTGGAATGTTAATGTTTGACCGTTTAGCTCATTACATGTTTATACAGACGTGGTCTACACCGGCTCACAGATACAAAGAACAAAAAGGCTCCTCAACCAGTTTGTTGGAAATGTGACAATTTTCTGCTGTCGAGTATTCGTCATCGCTGCTGTATAAACGTTTTTGCTTGATAAAAACCTTTCTCTGTGTCTTTTGGGCTTAAAGTGAACTCCTTGTTTCAGAAACTGCTGAATATTAAGAAATTTGAATGTGTTTTTGATGTTTAAACATTTCGCTCAGTGACAAATGGTTCTTTTTAACAAACTGGAATATTATCAAAACCTGCAGTCTGCCAAATGGTTCTCATGGCTTGGTGTGATTATTATACTGGGGATTTTGAACACACAGTAAATATTGAGGTGAGATCATTTCTTATATGCACATGAATGTTTTACTTTTTTAAAAGAAACAAACTTTACATTTATTTTTATAAACATTATTTGATTCAGGTGAGTACTAGTGTGTTAAATGAATATTTTATGTTATCATCTGATGTTATTTTACACTCTATTCAGTTTCTGTTTCTCAGATGTAGTTTAATATTGCTGTTTTCACAGTGGCCACATTTATATAAAACCTTACTTTGAGAGTTTTTGCTACAGGACTTCATACAAATTTCTTATGACTCCTTTGTAGAAACATACCATAGGATATATCATAATCAGAAAAATGCTCAACTTAATTGCTTTTATTGGTGATAAAGCCCAAGTTAATTACATGGATGGTTACACTGTTAAACTGAGTCTGCAGAGAAATGAGTCATCATAAAATGTATGCTAGATAAAGAATTCTTACTTGTTGTAACTCTAATTTTCTGAGTACGTATGTGAATCCAAAAGAGCTTAAGCATGATTGGTCGTACGCAGAGTCTAAGGATGTCTATATACTGCAACTGTTTACTGTCACCAGGGGGCGCTATCACAGCCAACTGGTCTGTGGGCTACTTTTGCTTGTGCTGTTTTTGGTTCTTCAGCCGACCGCGGAGAAAAGCGAAGTTATAAAAACAAAGAGCTGAAGTGAAATCAACTGACCAATGAAACCTGCTCATTGCAGCAACTGTCTTTTTTTTTTTTATTAATCTGTGATTCTTCTTTTCTCACACTGCTGTTATAAGCTTATATTTTATTGATGTTTTTTCTTCTCTGCATGCTGTTGGTCATCTGAAGGACTGCATCCAAACACATCTGCATACACAAATACATACGCAAAGAATCACAAACAAAGCACTCTAAATCCTGCATAGCAGTGATTGGTGCACTGACTTTAGTCTGTTGTGGCCATGGCCACCCCTCGAGCTACTCACTGGCTCCGGCCCTGTGCCTCACAGCAGTAAAATTAATTATATATACACCAGTGACTTTCAAATTGTGGAGTGCACCTGCTGTGGTGAGGCGCAGAGTCCCTTCAGGATGGGTGGATGACCAGTGGAAAAATGCAGAGTTAAGCTATGAAGGAAAATGATTTACGAGGGGAAAACAGAGTTAGCTTAAATAAGCCTTTGTTTTATTTCACTAAAATTCAACTTGAAAGTATTTCTGTTGTTACTGACTGGTGAAAGATATGGCATGTTATTCTTTTTCGGAGGGGATTTGAATAAAGGTTTGATCCAGTTGTACAATTCAAAGTCACATCAATTCAATTCAATTTTATTTATACAGCGCCAAATCACAACAACAGTCGCCTCAAGGTGCTTTATATTGTGAGGTAGACCCTACAGTAATACATACAGAGAAAAACACAACAATCATATGAATAACATCACATCATCTTTGAAGCAAAAAATAAAAAAAAAACTCCAGTTCGTCAATTGGCCACTTGAGGCTGCCCCCAAAAGTGAGTCCTTCTCCAAATTTAAGCAGTTTTCAGCCTTTCTGCGCTCCAGCGCCTTTTCTTATCTTCCCAGTCTCTGAGCTCCGGACTCTCCATGTTGACAGCAGGAGGAGTCAGAGAGACAGCGGGGCAGCAGTAGTGGGAGAAGGAGGGAGGTGCTGGAAGGGCTGGAGGTGGAGCTTGAGTATTATTGTCCGCCGGTCTGAGTGACTGGCTGGCCGAGAGAGAGTCTCCAAAGTTTGACCGGCGTGTCGTTTAGTCGCGTTTCCTCCAAATTTTCACTGTTGATCAAACAAAGTGCGCACCGAACCACGTGGACCAAGAAGTGACAGCCGGACACGCGCGGAGGACACGCAGAGAGCTCCAACAGGAGAAGCCCCCAAAGATCTGCTTTAAAGGACTCTGTGCTGGATGAGTAACCCAGGAAACAAAAGAGTAAACTTACTACTGTAGCTCCACACTGACCCACGCTGTGAGCGTCCTCCAGCCCGCACACTTTCAGGAGAAAGATGATGCACTGAAGCTTTCGGATCCGCTGCCCTTCTTCTTTCTGGGTTTTTGTTTGTATCCCACTAACAACACATGAGTTGGATTGACCGGACGCGCGGGTGCCATACAGTAAATCCTCGGGGATTAAAATAAATCGGGCAATGGATAATTTCTTCACGGAGGTAAGAAGACGCTCAAGTCTGCAACTGCTTCGTTCACGCAGCGCGCAGCACATCTTCCATATGCTCGCAGTGTTACTTTTCCTCTCGTCCTGCAAACTTTTGGAGAATTGTAAAACAAGGAAACCTCTCCAAACATGTGCAGCTCATGCACAGCAGGCTCCAAATCTTGCTTTATTGAAAGGATGCAAATACTATGAGGCATAAACTTACTACTGAGTGCCAGGAGTAATGGTAAGATAGGATACTTTAAAATGGAAATTAAACGGTGAGCAACGTAAAATAAACCCAGTGGAGTTCCTGCTCATGTCATAAAGATGCCATAAAGCACTTTTTAGATTCTTTAAACGCGCTTTTCCCAAATCCCTGTAAGAATATCAAACGTACATCATTAAAACACGGATCTCACAGGGACAGAGGGGGGTTTGGACTGGTCCCAGTGGACCTTTGGTATTTCCGCACCTCTTTTCTTCTTTCCTTCCGCAGAAACTGTCTTGTAAAGATATTGATAGACGTCTAAACCTGCGGCCAAGGGGAGTTTTGTTCTGGCCAAGATGCAGAAATTCACACTTTCAGTGACTGTCGGATGTTCGGAAGCACGAGTCCTGAGCTCCTGCCTTAAAAGCTGATTGAACTTATTCAGTGTAAGCTACCACTGAGGTTTCATTAATGGCAGCAGTCACTTTGCTTTGCTCTGTTATGGTGCAGCAGAGTTTGGACTCCTCAACTATTTCTGGTTTTTATTCGTCAAAAAACATTTTCAAACACACTTAAAAGTCTTCATCAAAACAACGACATTAAACACATATTTCAATAATTAAAATTTAAATTAAAAGAAAGCTTTCCAATACTAAACATCAGTGTTGCAGCTTGCCGATTGCTGGCCTACTTTCTGCCTCTTCTTGTCTTGTTCTTTGTGCAGACTGTTGGCTTCACTCCAGGTTAAGAATGGTCATGTTCTGTGTAAGCGGTGATCAGCTGGTGAGCCTTACTGTGCAGTAATGTAATTATTATATTAACAACAAATAAGTACATTTGTTTCATTTGCTTCAGAAGTACATGCGTAGAAATTTCCTGACATTTGTGGATCTAACTGTGACTTCTGTTACCTGGTCATTTGGGCTGCCCTCGTCACTGTTGGGTATGTCAGGTGGTTTTTCTCGATTACCTGAAGCACTCTGTAAGTATGCTGTACGTCCACCATCTAACAGCATGAGCTGTGACTCAGGGATAAAAGGTGTTCATTGCGATACACTTGCAATATCAGCGCTCACACCTTTTCCTCTGATGACGTGGGCCAGGTAACAGCGGTAACACTTGAGTCATCCCTGACTCATACCTCAATGCTTTCTTTTTTCCCCCTTTGGAAGCCCTCAGGAAAACAACCTGTCATCACTGTGGTTGGTTTCACTAACAGACCTGCTCAGAAAAACAAACAAACAAAAACCGTATGACACTGAAAGTGATTTAAAACTGGTTTCTCTTCAGGTAGCGGTGTTAAAGGCTGGCGAACAATTATAAAAAGCTTTGCTTCCTGGTTTGAAAAGAAAAAAAAAAACGAATAAAAAACCACCTGCTTTCCCATTGGTGCTTGTAAAATTTGAAATTCCAGTCTCACTTTCGGCAGTATGAAGGGCCAAAGGTCATGGAACTCACTGAGCTCATATGTGCATGTGTGAGGCAGAGTTAAACAAACACTGCGAGGCCGAGCCGGTCTCATGACGAGTATGGAGGGCTACATCCAGCAGTTCAGCTCTGTGGAAGTCTGAGGGGGAATAATTCTCATTGCCAGAAGCAGGCAGGCATGCACAATAGTCTCAAATATCGGCCTGCCTGCCTGTATATCTGCCAGCTAATCACAGCTGAAACAAAGAGCCCAGTCTTCAAGGAAAAGGGCATTTGACAAGGAAGTAAACCGGCTTCAGTCATTCCATACGGAGGCCAACGGTTTGACAAGAGAGGAATGCGAACTGGGAAAGAACCTGAAGTGTTTCTTATTTATGCAGTGTGTACACGAGGGACCCGCAGTCTCCGGACAGACAAAGACATGCTGTTAATAAAGGGCATCGAACCTTCAGCCGGCTGTCTTTGAAAACCTCTTTAGGATGCCTGATTAACTCCATTAGTAAATTCACTGTGTTACAGAATCTTCTTGCTTTGTGGTAATGGTCACCTTTAGAATCACCAGTTAACCTAAACCCATTCATATGTTACTGAGTGAGGGAGCTGGAGAGAACTCGTGCAGACGAGGGAGAACCTGGTAACGCTGCTAACCACCTTTTAGCTACATTTTGTGAATATTTCATCTTTAATTGTCAGATTTCTGTTTGTTTTAGCCTTGCCATTTTATTTTTATTTACATTTATGCCGAAACAAGCCAGTGACCATTCACTTAGTTAGGATTCATCCTATTATTATTAACTTATCTGGCTTCCTGGGGAGAAGGGAGACTTTTATTTGGAGTATTTGTGAGGTTCAAAGAGTTGAAGCAGCTGACAGGCTGAACTGGAGAATGACACATTTAAGAGACTGTGTTAAATGACTGAAAGAATGTGTTAGTTTCAGCACTTAATGGCTGTCATCTTTATGATGACTGTGGTTCAAAGTGTTTGAGGAGGAGTGCGAAGAAGAGAAATCTCACTGTCAACATCACATCTGTTAGGGTAATTTTCTCCTAATTTGTGCGATTTATTTAATATTATCCATCGAGTTCTGAAAGATTTTCATATGTGGAAATGCTCGGGACGATTTCTCCAGCCTGACTTAAATTCAAAGTTATGCCTGCGAGCTACAGAAGAGCACATTGTCCTGAACATCAGAGACACGAATGCGTTGACAATGACACATCCTTCAGCAGGAGGTTTCTCATCTCTAATTACTGAGCTGCAGCCAAAACAGTCTGCAGCACTCAGTCCAGCCGCTATAAATAGAGCCTAACCACAAATCCAGACGGCACATTTTCATCACTTGGTCATTTTCTTGAAACAGGAATCGTTCTTGCAGTCCAGCAGCAATCAGAGTCGTTTTATATACTCTGCAGGTTTTTGTTTCACGGGGAGAAAAGCTGCTAAACATAGAAAACGGCTGCGTAACGCTGTCACTTATGTCTTAGTGTTAAGGATGAACAAAGTTAATGTTACGAATGCTCTGTATTTGTCACAGAAAAACCCCTTTGAATCCAGCAGAGAGATTGCATGCTTAGCTTTATCCATTTGTGTTATTTGGGTCGTCATTGGCAGGATGAGGCAGATTTCATTCAGACTTCACTGACCAACAGCCTCGAGAATCCTGTGTCAGTGTCAGTGATTGGCTAATGTTCGGCTCTGTTGTATCCAATAAACTGCAGAGGATCATTTTCTCTTCTGTGGTAGGAGGAACTGCAGTGTGTTTTGAGGCGGTGTGTGTTCGGGTGTGTGTTGACATAATGGAGTCACTAAGTTCAGTCGGTTAGAAGGTTTGTTTTTATTTGAACTGGTGGGCGTGGAGAGAGCTGGGCCTCACCTGTCCACCAATCAGACGGCAGCTGTGCCTCAGGTGTGTGTTTGCAGTGATCGCAGTGTAAATTTATTCAGCAATGGGGGAGTTAAAGAAAAAAAGAGAGAACAGATGTCAGTCAGGCTTCTTGAAGGCAGGGAGCAATGATAGACGGATTGTACATTTTTGTGCTATAAAGTCCAAGACATACAGAGTTACTTTGTTTTTAATAACGATGGCTGGCTTATGTTTAAAGACCAATCAGAACAAATCATGAAATCATATTTTCTCACGTTGTTTAGGTATAATTATGCCTTCATGCCTTTTCTTGGCTGCCTTGGCTTTTTTCTGCTTTAAAGCAAATGTTTTCTCTCTTTACTGTAGGAGACAGGAAGCAGACAGCAGTTTGAGTTGTAACTTTATTATTTGTCCATGTGGTTTAAATTTTGAATACCAGTATATGTACTGGGCTTCAAGTTCAGGGTTTGCACCAGAAAGGCTGCCACTGAGTGGTGGGGATGGGCAGGTTGTAAGCAATTAGCATACCTCTGTCCACCCACCATAACACGTTTATCTCCCACTTGCAGCATAAAGAGACGGTAATATAGGTCTGTACCAGCTCCAAAGCGTGGTTAGTGTTGTTCACATGCAGTGATGAATGATTCACTGAGCTGGTGAATAAATTATTTAATCTAAATTTGTTGGCTAAAAATGAACATTAGGCTACTTGGATCCGTTAAGCTACAACCATTCAGTTAGCTAAGTTTATAAAAATAAACTTCTTTCTTCTTTCCCTCTTCTCCGCTGTTTTTTCCCCCTCTTCCTTTCTCCCTTTTCTTTTCCTCATTCAAGTCTGTCCCGTATCTAGCAAGTGAAAATAAAAAAAATAAAATAAAATAAACAATAAAAGGTGAATCAAATAGACCACTACGGCAAGGCTGGGATGGTCAATTTGGTAAAGTAAATCCGTTGGGCATCTTTCTTCACCTTTAGACAATAAATCTGATGATGAACCAAACGGGACAGGCAAAAGGGAAAAACAACAACAAATAAATAAATAAATAAACTTCTTAAGATGCACGTCATAAAAAAAACTCCCCAGTGCTTCGACGTGGTGAGCTGCAGGTAGTTTGAGGAAGTGCTGGTTTAGAACAACTCATCTGTAACTCAGGGGCTTCTTCTCCTGATTAACACTGTTATATTTGACTACATGACTACACGCCCTTTTGGAGTGTTGCACACAGCACAGATCCTCAGCTCAAACCCGTCTCTGTGTTCATACACTGATGTGAATATATAAACGTCCATGTTGGCAGAGCTCTGTTGCATTCAGTATTGTGTGAAAGTCACATGGACCAACATGCCTCCAAAACAAACCTGTGAGACTCGGGTCCCTGTACTCGTTAACCTGCTTCTCTAGATTCCAAACGAGCCCTGAAAAACTTGCAAAGCTTTTCATTCTTTGAGCCTCTTTTATTTCTCCTCCCAGCAGCCTCAGCTGCCTGCATTTCCCATTAAAACCATAAAAAGTAACAGCTCAATCATAGACATTAATAGGCTCACCACAACAAGCAGAGGCCCTGCCCATTTTATACTGCTCCATTTTAATGATCATTTCAAGCAGAAGGGTCAAACTGCTTCTTCTCCCTCCCTCCGTTTCTCCGGTGCTTATTAAAGCTGAAACTTGACACCTGTGGAGCAGGCAGAAGGAACTGCAAGGAATTTAAACAGCTTGCAGATTTGTCATTTTGTCCCCCCCCCATGTTGTTCATGTCAGACAGCTGTTATACATACAGCTGAATTCCTGCTCGGTCTGCAGGAGTTTCTTCAGGTCGTCTTAACAAGTGACCAGTCAGAGTTTGAAGAGTTCAAGATGCGCATAAGTGACTCATCCCCACAGTCACCCCCAGCAGTGTTCATCACCAGAAGTATGTGGACACCAATATAATGTCATTAAGCTTGCTCGCCCTGGAACGTAGATGAAAAGGCGAAAGATTTACTTACTTTGGGATAAATGATGTTTTTAATATCCCTCATTGATTATAATGGAGATGGTCATGTGTCAATATGGAGGGGGGGAGCAAAGTGTTCAATATATGATATGTTGTGGCACTAACATGTCATATATGCAAACATCAAAGCCGAGATTTAACCAGATAAACATGAAACTTCACATATTTCTGGTGTAAATGTTTCTGTTTGGAGCTGAAGCCAAACTATCAGTGTCTCGCTACCTTGTCTAGCCTTCTAATTGTGTGTATGTGTGGAACAAAAAATATTCTTTTCCACAGTCACATATACAATCTTTAAACAGGGCTGGTGTCCTATTTCCTACGTCTTTTTGAGGAAAAAAAAGAAAAGAAAGGAGTCGAGCTCTGGCTCACAGTCCTTTTTACCCTCCTGCTAAAATAACACCTTCTCAAGCCGGCACACACTCTGGAGACGAGCCAGAGGCGCCTGCACCCGATCCTAAACTGGTTTCCCTGCTCTCAACTGACTGCATGTAGGGCAGAGGGGCAGCAGCGACTGTGGGAAATCAAACAGTCTCAGGCTTGCAGTTTCAGACCCGGGCCCAGACAGGAAACCTGTTTATTTTTATTCCCTCCGCCGACTGCAGCAGTGAGTCCGTTCCAAAACGTTCATTTAAGCCGATCATTTTAATGAGCAGCTCAGCAGGTTGGTGGAGCAACAAAAAGCATATCAACGGGCGCTTTTTTTTTGATGGTGCTCATAACTTTCTTTAAAAGTTCCCATTTCTTTACATCGCTGCTCTGCAGGAACACGAGACAATCAGAGCTCTTAAAACCCTGTTTTTGGGATTCCTTTTAGCTCAGCACCAGGGGAACCTTTTAGTGAGATACTAATAACCGAAACGTTTAAACATCATGGATATGAAAATGGAAAATGGATCAGCAATAAAGTTCAGGATTGATTAAGCCTTTATTTATAGTGGTTCCTACTGTACCTGAGCAGTGAAAGTGCTCTATGCAACTTGCTTAATTCACAAGCATTTTTTTTCTGTGCATAAGTGTTTCCTATCTGACATTCAGATACATTCACGCTCTGATGGATCCATCAGAAAACAACTTGGGGTTATTATCTTGTCCAAGATTATTTGGCATGCAGATTGGAGCAGCCAGGGATCGAACACTGAACCTTTCAGTTAGTGCATGCCCTACTCTCCCTCCTGAATTACAGCCACCCCAAATGATGTAATAACAATCAAAGTTGGTGAAAATTGCCATAAAGTTGAATTCATAAAACTAAACTGATGCAAGCAGTTTTGTAATTGTTTTTCAGTTAATCATCTCTGGTCAGCTGCTTGTTTCGGTGTCTTCTGGCCTCAGTTGTGCATTTCTGTCACAGATGAGCCGCCTTCATGTTCGGTGTAAGATTTTGTCAGTATTCAGACCTTTCTGAGTTATCTTGGAAGCAATGCAGAGACATAAACACTCAACTTTTTTCACAAAAAAAGTTGAAAGCACCAACATAGCTGATCCAGACTCTTCCTGTGTGATCACATTGGTCATTCACGTGTGAGGGATTGGTTTGTTGAAGATGAGACATTTAGGACTTGAAAACGCTCTAAACGCTGCCCTGTTTCCTCATATTTGCTTCTTGTCTCAGTTTGTAGGTTAATCAATGATGTAGATGCCATTGTAGCAGCTGTGTACATGTATGTCTGTGTTATTGTTATCAAGAGAACCTCATGGTTGACATGACGTTAGTCTTTGTGTGGTTCAGACAAGGATGAGGTGCAGGCTGATCTCACACATATGTTTCGACTGCAAACGCATCAGATGTAGGATTAGGATTCAAGGATTAGCACTGAGGTTGTCTTTGTTTTTTATTTTTTTTTAATTTCATAAACTCTTTAATCTCCTTTAACCTATTTAAGAACATTGACAGCTGTTATTCTATTTAAGAGAATGCATGCAGAACTTGAATAATGAAATGAAACAAGTGGGCTTCTTATTAGTATTGTTGCAGAGAAATGGAATTTGGTTTAAGGGTGTGGCTGATAAAATGCATTGTGAAGCAGGGGTGGGGAACTCCAGGCCTCGAGGGCCGGTGTCCTGCAGGTTTTAGATATCACCCTTTGTCAACACACCTGAATCAAACGATTAGTTCATCACCAGGACTCTGGAGAACTTCAAGCCATGTTGAGGAGGTAGTTTAGACGTTTAAATCAGCTGTGTTGGATCAACAGCACATCTAAAACCTGCAGGACACCGGGCCGTGAGGCCGGGAGTTTCCCCACCCCTGCTTTAGTGGCTTCATAGTATAGTGGTTAACACATTTGTCTAACACGTGAAAGTTCCCGGGTTTAAGACTGGAAGGCAAGAAGGGCATCTGGCTAAAAATCTGCCAAAAGTCTGAGTTACAAAGTAGACAAAGGAGGCTTTTACCATGCTATCTTAGATCAACAGTATGATGTCATCATTTTTAAATGGCTCACAATTTAAACGACTAAACACATACTTGGACTTAGTCCACACTTACATGTCAAACCTGCTGGTAAACAATCACTTTTCCTTTTTCTGGAAATGATCACTAAAATAATTCAAACCTTCTGTATTGTTCACCAATTCAAAAATAAATTGTCACCTAATTGTATTCACTAATAAAGGCAATGATTCAGATGTGCATGGTGCAGGTTTTCTTTGTCTCTTGTCAAAGATCTTTGTCAACAAAATGAGCCCACAAAATTAAAGAAGCAGAAGATTTTGGTCAAAATCCCAAAGTGCAGAGTGCAGTGTTAAAAGTGCCCAATATCCAGACACAAAATGAACAGAAACATCATTCCTGTTCGGTTTCTTCACCTTCCTCACTCGTTGCTCGATCCTCCTCTTCTGGCTTTCTGTTAAGTCTTGACTTCCTGACGGATATTTCTAAACATTCCTCTGGATCCTAACGCTTCCTAACCTCTCCCTCAGTCCAGCTTCCTCCACATGTGTGTTTTCATGGAACATTGTGCACAGAGGTTTGCGCAGCTCAATTCATTGTGATTTTTATCTGTACATTAACACTGCTGGGGGAAAAAAAATCCTGGTATTATAATTGGTGACATAACTGCAATTTAAACCTCCCAATAACATGAAACTTACATAATCACTTTCTCTCTAACAGTCAATAAAATGCGCTTAGGTGACGTTGAAGGATAAAGCTGAAGTTATCGTGTGCACTGTCAATATTTATTGAACTGATCGTCATGTTAGGTCATTTCAAATAAACTGTTTGCATCTGTTTTTCTTAAATCCTTAAAGTTTAATTTAAATATTACCTAAAAATGTCTAAACTATATGGAAAATATGCCCACATGGAAAAGA
>NW_024582536.1:485692-505219 GCF_018398535.1 Haplochromis burtoni | reverse complement strand
AAATTTTCAAAAAAGGACTAGCTGCACAAACACCATTCAGAGAGTTATTTCAGTTGCTGTTTTCCTGATCTCAGAGGTCGGACGAAGAGTGACGTCGCTCCCAAGTTGATTATGTTTCAATATTAAAGCAGGAAAAACATGATTTATTTAGCTTCTTAGCACAATAGAGCGATGCACTCATCACCAGAACGGAGCAACATTTTGTTTTGCTTAAAAACATTGCTGCAGCATGGTCATGGATGGAGCCTGCTCAGTGTTCTGCGAATGGCTCATTTAATGAGTCACAAATACAAACTAGAAGTTCTAGTTTTACTCTTGTTTACTTTCAGTGCTGCCATCTTGGATTATTAACTCTGACTTGGTGGGGCTGCTCTGACTTCAGAAATTCCGACTTCCAAGTGACTTGAGTTAGTGCAGTTGAGGATTAGCACCGCATCACTTAGCATAGCTTAGCTAGTGGCTACATAAGACTGCTAATCCAAACTTTAAGCCTTAATGCAACATAAACATGTGTTATAACAAAACTACCACAGTACAGTTGTTATGAAGGGGAAACTATTACAACTATTACTAAAAACCATTTTTGTATCAGACTCTAAAGATGTTATTAACATGTGAGGCACCTGGCTCTCTTTTGGAGCCAACCTCAAGTTTTTTTTCCAACTTATTTTTGTAATACAACCGAGCCATCGAGGTACCATCTGTAGGCAGATTTAGTTTCAACTTAAGGATTTTCTGTCACCTGACCTCTTTATGACCCCATCATTGTGTAATAAATCAGACTCCATTAAGTTAATGTTAAAAACCATCACTCCTCTGGTGTAACATGTCTACACACCTTTACGTTAACCTCATGTACAGACTTACTGTACAGTTCCTACACAGGAACCTGCACATCTCTGCATGAGAGGTCATTTCTTGGTTGAGTGGCTGTAGAAGCAATATTTAAGAAGAAAAAAAAAAAGCAGTAAAATGGGTTTTAGTCTGAGATGGTCTGTTGACACTAATCCCTCAGTGTCCTGCTGAGTCGTGGTTTCCCGCTGGTGAAATGGTCAATTAAAACCAGGAATGGACGACTGTAGATCTGACCCCTTTTGACTTCTTTCAATGTTGCGGCATCACTGTGCTGCAGAAGGAGGCAGAGGAAAGCTGAGGGTATTTTAGATCTTTTCACTGCCTTTCAGATCTACACCGTCTGTTATTTATTTCATAAATCAGTATCCAAGTATAAAAGTCTGGGGGGGTTTTTCTGGAATTTTTTTTCATATAGAGTTTCTCATCTGGTTTTATTTAAATTACCAAATCAGTTGCAAATAAATCCTAAAAGTAAAATGCAAGTTAGAAATTCTGCAGTGGTAAAGATACTACAAGGATTATTTTGCCATTTATTTCTTAATTTTGAAATTAAATATCTTTAACATGCTTGATTCAGAATAACTGCAGAATAAATGCCAAGCAAAACATGATATTAGCAAATATGTCATGCAGTATAGGAGTCATGCTTTACAAGGATGAGTCAGAATTTGTGTTTTATGTACGTATGCCGGCTTTGTGTTTGTCTCACCTGTCACTGCGAGCCACTCAAATACACACCTGACAGGTTAAGTAGGCGAATAACGTTTTGATGTTGTTTGATTCGAACAGTGGTGTGGTTTAATTTAGGATTTGCACATACCTAAAGGCATGTAGCACTTTTATTATTGCACATAGCGCTACAGGGTTTACACATCACCACGCTCAGAAATGATTGTAATAATTTAATGGAAACATCTCCAGCAAGGATTAAAACCAATGGGCTCAAAGGAAGGCACGTCTGGAGACAGGGTTTGGTCATACATGTCAGCGTGTGGTTTGCCTTCAGCCCTTCAAAGGTCAGAAATTTGTGTTGGAGATTAGAGCAAGCTGCATGTTGAATGTGACAAGGTAATTTTAAATGCACTCCAGGTTTCTTGGATGGAAAAAATAAATAATTAAATGCAAATAAAGTAAAAAAGAACATCTTTGAGCAGATGACTCACAATGTTCACTTGTCCAACATTTCTGTTGTTTTCTTCCTCTTCTTTTTCTTTATTTCGACTTGTTGGACATTTGAATTTGATTTTCACTCACCCAGTCAAATATTCTGTTATTGTGCTTTTGTTAATTTTTTGCCTTTTTTTCAGAGGGGGCATGATAAAATATGGTTGTTAAACTTTTTTCTTATTTAAACTTCACATTTCAGACAGGATACAGAAACAGAAACATGGACAGATATGATCAGGGTTCAAACGAGGTCAGAGTATTCCCATAATGAGGAAACCTCCTCTGACTGTAGTTTTGTCAGGCAAAAGCCATCAATGGTCCAAACACATCACGACCCTTGCAAATATAAAAATGTAGACTGGCGCCGCAAGAGTGTAAGAGGGGCAAGATCAGTTCCTTAAAGAATCACTTTTAAAGGCTGATCTAAAGCCTGATGAGTTATCCCCATGTTGCTGTGACTGTAACTGTGACAGGAACAGCCTGAACTATTCATTAGGCTTAGTTTGGGTTTTGTGGCTCTCAGAGAACCACCTCCTTCGACATCTTGGAGCTGGATCTGACAGTTACTCTAAAATTACATCCCCTTCAGTTTGTGATTGGCCCATTATGTTGAGTCACGAGGGAATGCAGGTGTTGAACTCGGTTTATATTGCTTCTCACTATCACTGTGTCCTTGCATGTTTACAACCAGCCGAAACACAGTGATTACCTTCAGGAAACACTTTCAGTCCCAAGGAATATCATGTTTCTCCCTCTCTATGGGGAGGACCAGTGGCTGACACTTTCCTCTCTTTAGTAAATTAACTACATCACTAAAGACAACTCTAGTTCATCAATTTGACAGCTCTCAATTGTGGAAGAAGATACAACTCAGATAAATTCACTTCACAAACTTGTTTTCTAATGACAGTTGACAACATTCTGTACAAAAAGATATCGGAGCTTTCCATTAACTCGAGTGCTTCGAAGGAAGCCTTTCAGCCTTTTGCAGATGCATTGAATCTTGCATAAGATTTAATCACCAGAACGTTAAACTGGACTTGTAAAAAATGAAAAATCCCCTGATTTAAATTGTTTGAAAGATTTTGATTTTCTGAATGTTGTAATTGTTTCTTTTAAGTCGGATGTTGGTTATTGTCTTGGACATCTTTGATAAACACGGTTCTGTTTAAGATCAGATCTGAGAAAGAAGTAGGAGGAGGGTTATCTGATCCTGCACTGTGCTGAAGGCAGCTTCCTGGCAACCCCATCCATGCAAACACACTCGCACACAACACCACACAAGTTAGAAGCTAGGCGCAACCCGAAAAGCCAAACATCCACTTCCACTAATTGGCTTGTTCTCATGCGATCCTGTTACCTTGTGAGAGTGCAGGTCCACTCCTCTGAGGCTACTCCGAGTTCTGGAACATCACGCTATTCTTAGTTGCTCTGTTAGAGAAGACTAAGAAGTTCCATCGTTTTAAGGATCTCATTTGATGTGATTGATTTCTTTCTTTTTTTCCCTATGCTACAGAAGTCTAAAAGGCAATCAAAGTAGCTCTTTCCTTCGACCTCATATTTACTGCTGATTCTTCCAGGCCATTAAGGGGTATTTGCAGCTTGAGTGGTCAAGATAACTTTTCTATTAATATACTTATAGTATGCTCCGGGGCGGCTGTAGCTCAGGCGGTAGAACAAGTCGTCTACTAACCGGAAGGTTGGTGATTTGAGCCCCGCCTGCATGCTAAATATCCTTGGGCAAGATACTAACCCCAAGTCGCTCTCTGATGCATCCGTCCGAGTATGACTGCGTGTGAATGTTAGATAGGAAGCGCTTAAGCACAGAAAAAGTGTTTGTATGAATGGGTGTTTTGGTGAATGAGGAATGTTGTATAAAGCGCTTTGAATCCTCAGATTTGAAAATCAATATATAAGAATCAGTCCATTTACTACTTACCATGCTGTTTTGCTTTGTACGTAAGCAGCAATTAAGTATGCATGCTCTCATTGATGGGATGAGAATACCCAGGAGGGAGAGGCCTGAGGACTCTCACAAAGGATATTTTTAAGATTCATATGTGAACAGAATGCGTGACACAATGATGTTGAAGTATTGTCTAAAAATAACGATTTTAAGCTCCTACTTTACCTTGATTACGTTTCTACTACATGGCCTATCCTTGGGTGCCAAACATTGCTGTTCTGCTAGATGCTACTGGTGTTGCAGAAGTATCCACACTGTGTTTTCTTACCTCTGTAACTTGATGCACCAGCCGTGGCAATATTTGACCATATTAGTTACAAAAAGCTACAAAATCTGCATATAGAGTGATAGTAATTCACAAGTTGATCAGGCGGGATGGTGTAGTACATGTTTCATTTGTTGTTTTTGTTGTTTTTTCTGCTGATTTTTACATGGTTCTTATTTTAACATTTACTCACTGGTTAGATTTAAATGAACTGGTTCTTATAAAGTGTTTTTCTACTGTACATGAGAGTCAAAGTTCTTCTAACATGTATAAAATTGGTGGAATCCAACAACCAACCTTTCAATTGGTACCCTCACACTTTAGTGGCCACAACAAATTGACTGGCTAACAAACGTCTATGCAAAGCCTCAAATTATTGAATTTATGTGAAAAGAACAACCTTGCATGCTCGTGGACACAGAAGCTATAACAGCACAAGACACCAAAATTACTTGGTTAAGTTTAGAATTAGATTTGGGTTCTAATGGAGCCTTTTCAAACCCTGTACAATCGAATCGAATAAAAGCTACCCAATCCATTTAAAAGTGACAGCAAGTTACAAATGTCAGTATGTACTGAGTTTGGAGTAAAACCTGAGATTCTCCACCCAGTGCATCATGGTGATCTGGTCCACGGGTTTGACAGAACAGCACCACGTTACACCCTGGGAATGTGAATGTGTCATGTAGCTTTTGATTATCTTTATCAGTTTATGGAGTTCAGCTCTGAAGGGGAATTTACAAGAAAATGAAACTAATTCAACAGATTGGTTGAATTCAAGACTTGACGTGTCTGAAGTCTGAGTAGGACAACATTTATCTAATCTCAAATACCCACATGTCTCATTACTAATGCAGATAGTTATCTGTCATATTTAGATTTTTCCCCCCGATACCTTTGAGCAGTAAATGATGGTTCTTTGCATCTGTAACTAAGCACATGAATCACTGAACAGATCCGTCTCACTTCCTCTGAATAAAATCTTATTGAGCAACAGCAGCTAAAAGAGATGTTCATCTGCCCGCCACGCTCTAGTCCCTATCAGTCTGTCTTGTGTTTAATGTTTCATTTTGACAGCCAGGACTGATGTCAGGAAAGAGGAAGTTGGAAGGTTCAAGATGCTGATGTGGAACATAAAATCTCCAAAATAATGTTTCCAGAGCAGTCGACATCTTCCAGCCTCTGAACATGTACAGTGGTGTAATCGCACAATTGGCCTGCAAATTGTGGCACGTACAGAGACATTTTTTGATGAACTGCTTTTGGGCAAGAGCCTAGATGAGCCGAGATGGTTTGAATCTGGGATTAGAATGTGCAAAAGCACCCTTTGTTAATGTTGGGGGAAAACCAGTTGGCAGTCTCTTGCCACGTAATTTTTTTCGTTTTGTTTTCTTTTGCATGATTTCTTATTTTGCTAAATTTGCATCCACCTCCTTGAGAGCAAATAAATAAATAAATATTCACTAAATTGAAATCCTCAATATAGTAGCACCCGACTCTACCTTCTAGTGGCCACAAGGATAGAGCGGGTGGTTGGTACGACCCTTGACTTCTATAGTCCTTAGTCAGTATTTTTGAACCCCAAATTGTCCCTGATGCATCTCTGAATGTGTTAGGTTAAAAAAACCTTTATAAAATACCTTATAGAATAAGTTGTTATATGAAAGTATGTGTGAACAGGGATATGTGGCTTGTAGTGAAGAACCACGTTGAGTTCTCAGTAAGAAAAGTGCTAAATAAATAAATAAGCCAGTCCATTGACAATTTACTTGCTAGAATATGGTCGTGACGATGAGCCAAAATAGCTGAGATGTCCTTGAGAATCTGTGAATCACTGATATCTTTCTTCTGGTTTTTGACAACCATGGTCAGAAACAATTGAGTGCACAGTGAGATGAGATTGCGTCTCCTCTTAAAGTACTCAAGTTGGTGTTTACTGAGGTTAGTGATGGAAGAAGAAGTTCAAAGAACTGGTTTGCAGCAGTGCTGCTTGATAGTCCTCAATTAGCCTTTTTCTTTTTTTTTTTGGTCTGGTTTGGCGTGAAAAGTGCTGATGGGAGAATGAACTGTTTGTTTTTGCTGGTTTAAACTCTGGATGCCTTCAGCTCCAGACCTGGTTTCAAATTATTCCTGAATGAAACAAACGCTGTCATTTGGCTTTAAGCTCATTCTCTTTTGCCTTGAGACATTGAAGCCCTTCTCTGTCCTTTTTCTTCTCTCTCATCTTTGAGTGTTACAAAGTAGACTTAAAATTTTTTAATCAGTTTACAGTTTTTACAGCGAATCAGGCCTGGCAAACAGTTTTTATTCACGCTTTAATGGTTAGCTCTTATTTGTTTGATAATGAATGAAAAGCTCCCTTCTTTTTTTGTCTTTGGCAATAGACTGCACCCATTTTCAGTGTGCACTTGAGCCGTAAGTAGCAGAGAGTCGGTGTTTGTCTACCTTTGTTCGCAGATCTCTTGAGTTATATGCAGCCTGAAAAATATCCCCATTACACTATGTGAAACATGATGATTTAAACACACTCTCGGGTCTGCTGTGATAAAACAGAGCCCTAAAGTTTGTTTACCCTGCAAAGCAATTCTTCTCTAATTCATTCCTCGCCAGGCCACTTAACCCACTTCTTCTCCATCCAAGCCGCCAGAATCATAGATTGTCTTTGTGAGTGCACTCAGTTACTTGACACTTTTCCAAAAAAGCCATAAAGTCATTAGAGGAAGTTAAAAGCTCTGAGGCTTGAAGCATGTCCCAGAATAAGGCCTTTCTCATGCTCACCAAGCTAAGATGCTGAGACAAAGAAAACAAGGTTATCTCTGCTGTCCAGTTGGTCAGGCGGCTTCAAAGGGGTTTTGTACCTTAAAATCAAGGCTTGTTTCCTAAACTGAGCAGAGATGGAGATAACTGAGAATTTCAAGGGAGAATGTAAAAATGTACGTCAATAAAGTGTGAGCAAGACAGAAAAAGCAAATCGAATTTGAATTACTATAAGAAGTAGTGTTCTGTAATGACTCTTAATGTCTATTTGAAGAGCATTTGTTGCTGATTTAGCCAATGTTATCTGCAGTCTCGGGATAGCAGCTCCACATTTCAATTGAATCACTCCAAGCAAAATATCCTTTGTAACAAACAGATTAGACATTCTCAAAGTTCAGGTCAGGCCACTCTAGTTAAAAGATTATTTACCTCTGCAGTTATTTAGTTACAGCAGCATGTTCAGGTCCTCCCTGTCTTTGCATGCATAAACATTAAAAGCATAAGCTAGAGAGCAGCAAGACTCTTTTAACGATCAGAGCAGCCATCAGTGACAACTGGAGGTGCGATGCAAGAAACTTGTTAATGCACATCAACTGTTGGGAAACTGCTAATATACGAGGGCGATCCCAAAAGTAAGGTCTCCTATTTTATTTTTACTTTTTTAGAAATACAAACAACTGTTTATTGAAAAATGATTTCTTTTTCTATATAATCACCATTTCAGTCGATGGTTTTTTTGTAGATGTTGTGGCAGTTTTAGACTGCCCATGTCATACCAGCTCGCCGTCGTCTCCTTCGGGAAGCATTGAGCAATCCACTCGTTGCCGTTTGTTCTTCGTGAATTTCAGTACGACCGGCTGTAAACTCTCTACACCACTTGCCAACGTTTTTGACACCCATGCACGACTGTCCATACACTTATTGGCGATTAATTTTAACTGGTTTAACGCTTTCTGCATTCAAAAGTCGAATAACTGCACGAACTTTGCACTTGGCGGTAGCATTGAACGGGGGCTCCATTTTCAAGGGCTGCCAAGCCAAGATTGAGTCTCCCAGCGAAGCTGCTCATTGTTGTTTGGGAGTGGAGGAAGCACCAATCACAACAGTGTGGCGAACAGCCGTACGAACTGTTTCTCTACCCCACTGCTCTGGAGACCTTACTTTTGGGATGGCCCTCGTACCTTAAAGAAGGTACCCCGTATAGAATGGGGTTTTCTGAGCAGTCAGCTGATGCTGATCAGCTGTTGTGAGAATCGGGTTAGGGCAGCTTTGGACATTGTCCTTTCTCACATGTAGCAGGAATCCGCTGATGCCACTTTGTCAATGTGGAAAATTGGTTTAGTTGAGGAAGTTAGATAGTGCAGGATGTAGGACACACGACTCCCACTCTTCTGTTGTGAATATGCCAGACAGTTAAGTGCAGTATTCCCACATGAGCTCAATCTGACATCCTGTTTGTTCTGAGGAGCTGGCAGGTTAAATGACATTGACAATGGTATCTGCAGCTTTGATGGGTAATATCTGGAAAAGTTCAGGTCTGACATGCATGTGTGAAACCTTTGGTTGCTCTCCATGCCATCTTATTTTTTGTTGCTGGAAGACTCCTTTCACTGCTTTCACTGCTTATTGGCGCGTTAAATGACTTCAGATGTTTCCAGGTCACACCAAACTGCTACCTTAATTTGCAGAGTCACACAATCTGTTTCTGGGGGTAAATCCGCCTCTTTTTGTATAACAAGACGTCTGTTGCTGGTCCCAGGAGAATGGCAGAGAGGGGAAGGCGGTATTTATATTTGTCTGTTTCTCCTTCTTGGAGTCTGCAAAAGCAGCGCCATGTGACCACAGCTGGGCAACACATGGCAACTGTGGCCTCAGCTGCCAACTTGTAGCAAACACAAACCCACACACACTAACACAATGATGCACAGAACATCCTGCAAGCGCAGTCGCTGAAAGCGCCGTTTACAATGAGAGTTATTGTATGTGTGCACGCTTTTTCAGCCGGAATGCTGCACTTGTGCAAACAATGCCTTAAACGTGCACAAATTACTCTCCCATGCTCTCGTGTGCACGGATACTTTCATAGACAAACACAGAAGGAGAAAGTAGGTCAGGTGGGCCCAACAGAAAGGACTCTGGTCATTTCCCTCCTTTATGGTCTAAGTGGTCCTTAGGGATGGAAACCAGTCTAAGCTCAGTTAGTTCAGCGTCAGGTCATTGTTGATCCCGAGTTTCACATCTGCAGAAAGTTTAAGAGTCTCATCTAAGTTTAGTTTATTCCTTTGAATTCAGAATTCCTCACGTGAGTTTGATTTGGGCTCAGACATGCAGCGGCGGAGACGAATCGCTTTGCATGCATGCTTGTGATGACTAATGAGTCGCAGACGAGACATTTGTTTAGCCAGAAACTAGTTCACTGTGTTCAGTTTTGTTTATACAGTGTTTTGATCATGTTTTCAAGTTGTGCATTA
The DNA here is from genome assembly GCF_018398535.1 of Haplochromis burtoni. Taxonomy (NCBI): domain Eukaryota; kingdom Metazoa; phylum Chordata; class Actinopteri; order Cichliformes; family Cichlidae; genus Haplochromis; species Haplochromis burtoni. The sequence continues at coordinate 495,738 of NW_024582536.1, read as the reverse complement.
GATTCATGTACAGTGTAATGTTTAAATCCCTTATTGCCACTAATTTGATCTTCTTTCCCTCCCTGTGGAGCAGCGTGGAGAAAGCTCACTTATTGGTCTTCCTTTGACTGAAAGCTCTCAGAGGAGAAAATAAAATGGCTTTATTTAATATAGAGTTGTGTTTCCTGTGGTCTGGTCCAGCTTCATGAAATCTGGAAATCATGATCTGCATGGTTCTTAGCAGAAGGAGACATAAATATATGCTGAGATAGCCAAGTCTTGTGATGGGATAAACACAGTTAATAGTGGTAGATTGCAGTGGTGTGTTTATATTCACTTCCATTAGGTGCTTAGTGGGGCGAGCTTAGTGTAGGTAACATGATTAAGCAGACATTGTAAAAAGTTTTAGCTGGTGGCAAAACCATGAACCATTTTTGACCGCTGGTTTCTTCTTGTACAAAGTATTTGTTTTTCTACATTTGAAAATTAAATGAATTCATTTAAGCTGCCATTGACTTAAAGTAGCAGCCAAACAGAGGCATGAATCAGAGCTGCAGCAAATTCATGCTGTTTAATTTTTGGATTGGGGAGTGAAACACGGTGCCATCTTCGCTGAATTCTTTTAGACTACAAGTGAATTCATTTAAGCTGTTACTAGTGCTCTGTAAGAGGTTTTTTTTTTGAGTCATACTTGGCTTTTCTGTTTCCATTTTACATCTGTAGTCTTAGGCTTTTGACATTTTGTTTGTGAATTTCATAGACCAGTTCATTTTTATTCATTTATGTGGAGGATTTCATTTGCATCTAAATGCTGGAAACACACCAAAGCTTGGATGGAAGCAGCGCCCAAAATACCAATTGCAACTGTGGATATATTTCACTGAAATAATGTCTTGGAAAAGCATAATTACGAGAAAGCTGATCACCAAACCAAACCTGCCTTAAATACAAATCATTGTTTTGTTTAAGATCAGATGCAACAAAAGCGACTTCGCTCATGTAAATGAGATGTATTCAAATAAATGAAAAAATGTAACTGTAGAGAAAAATAAATATGCGAACTGGTTGGTCTAAAATATAAAATTACCACTGACAGAGTACAACAAGGTTGCCAGTTGAAGGTAAAAAAATGTTAGTGTTACAGAAACAAATCTTTCTCTTCGTTGAATGACCACAATAAAAACAGTTCAGTGCTTTTTAGGCAATAAAGTCCCCCCCAATTAAAACATGTTAAAAAAGAAAAGAAAAAGAACAAATACCTGACTAAAAATGGCACACAAAGCCCCACTGGCTCTTTCTGTTCATGTTGCATGGTTGACTCACTGAGGAGAAAACAAGGAAGCCGCCCAGCAAGCATAACTGAGATTACAGCCTGGGTTTGTGGGATTCACAGTCACTTTGTTCTGCAAACCAAAAACGGCCCAAAAGTGGATCCTCATTCAAAAAACATGAAAAGAGAATTTATTTTTACTTTTGGAGATGCAGGGTTTCGACTTTAAAGCTGCCTCGCTTACCGCTTTACACCTGCAAGCTGCTCTCAAAAACCTATGGTTGGCTGTAATGTAGTTGACCACAATCATTCTCAGAACATTTCATATGGATGAGAAACCACACTGACAACCACCTCACCCGTTGTGCACAGAGGTGACCTGGGCAGAAAAAGAAAGAACAGGGTCAACGAAGACATTAGTCCTCACAGGAAAGGCAAGTCAGAATTTCTTCACTTCAAAGCCGTTTGCTTTCAAAGGACTTCTTCAGATCTCCATTGAACACGTTATGTCTTAGTTGGACTCTTAAAAGTGTCTCTGAGCCAAAGTCGTCTTTGGCTCTTGTGTTGTTTCATGTGGCTGCCTTGAAACGGGAAACCAGAAGCGTCTTTTCAGTTGTCTGTAGCGGGGCCAGCGACCAGGTGCTGGCACTAAATAACGAGCCAATTCAAAGAAAGTCAGGAGCTGTTTAGCTGAAGAGAAAGAGAAAGGTCACAGTGTGCAGGTGGCTTTGCTAAACTGTGAGTTTTGGATCAGCAGAAACATAAACTTGGAACTATTTTTGCAGTGTGACATGCACAGCTTGGTGGAAGCTTTAAAGAGGAAAGAGGGAGAGTGCTGAACCTCAGTGGACAACAAAAGTAACAGTGACTATCTCCATGTTCTTGTTGGGCGACCACCTTCATATTTTAACACTGTGTGGCATCATGGAACAATCTACAGTATTACATCAAGTCTAACAACTTGCAGTAAGCAAGAGCTGTATACAGTATGGGCAAAGGAATATTTGATGTATCTGTAAAGTTACTACAAATTGGGTTGCGAATTGGCTTGCAGAGGTAGACTAAACCAGCTTAAAACTGCACTCCCAGGTGGATGTGCAGAAGGTTCCCGACTGATGTCGTGAATGTTGCAGAGCTTGACTTCCTGGCCTCTAATGCTATGCTCAATTTGGCTCGTTTTTTTCAAATTCCCTCCTTTTTCTTCATGTTGTTGTAATATGTGCCAGATCTGCAAGAAAGCTGCAGCTAAGCTTGAATTGGATGTCTCTTGTGGTGCATGAAGCTCCACACCTGTTTTCTTCATCAGCCAAAACCAAAGTCAATCGCCTCTGTCAAATATTCAGGGGGAATCATTGCATTCCAACTTTCCCACGTCTGACCCCTAAAGACACATTTTTCATGTTTTGTTTTCTCTTCATGAATTGATTCATTGCACATTGTCTTTTTTTTATACATATATTTCTGTCTGTAATTACAGTGTGGTTTCCTAAGTATTTAAGGTCTTTCCAGCATTGGTCTGTTCCATGTTCATAGATTTATTCCCATGCTATTCATTCACATCCTCAGAGGTTCCCAGTATAACTCCAGTTTTGGCAGTGGCTGACGGTCCACTTCCTCTATGTGGCGGCTGATTGCATGGTTTAAGATAATGTGTTTGTTGCACTGTAAATGTTAACTGTAATGTTGCCTGGATCTTGTTTTTGAGAGCTGCAGTTTAGCACATGTGATGATGGAGTTAGTTTGGTGCTCTAAGATAAATAAGACATCCTCACGTCTGACCACTCTAAACTCGCTAAAAGTGTAAAACCCACTAATATGTGTCTTTGTTTGGCAGTTTAGTTAACGCCAAATACACCACTGAGTCATTAACGCAGACTAATGAACACACAATGTCACCTTCGTGCAGTGTGACTCAAGAGTTACCAGAACAACACAATGAGAGCTACTGAATAGTTAATGAGACGCAGTGAACCAAACTGTCATCTGCAGCTCACAGGAAGTGCATGGAGACAAACGCTGCTGTCATCAGGAGTTCATTAGAAAGCTCCGAGAAATAAATAAATATCTCAGAGAACAGTTTGTTGGTGAGAGACTAAAGGTGGGCACATGTTTGACTTTGAGTCATGGCGCACAATGTGGCTGAGAGACATGTTCACGCCATGTCTAAAGCAAAAAGCAGTCATTGTGGTATAAAGTCTGGAGGGCGTCGCTCTCATTGTTAGATTTGTATTCTGTTTGCGCTGGCTTTGTTTAGTAATAAATAAACTTCCATGTCATCACTGACTGCATCATTAGTCACTGTGGTTCAGGCTGAACAGCCCGTCAGTCGTGGCTCCTGCCGTCTGCCATATGGACAGTTTCCATCAACGTGCACGCAGCTTGAACATTTTAAATTGTTTAAAGTGAATACACGAGTCTGATGTACTGAATTTTGTTTTTAAATATATAAAATTAGAAGTTCGATGTTATGTCTGAAACTATGAATAGATGTGGATAGATTCTGAAACTATTTTTATAAGCTCCATTAAACTCTGAGCATGCAGCTGCCGGGTTTTTACACATTTTCCGTTTTTAGCAATGAAGTTTTAAGTAGTTTTAGCTGCTACTCCCTCCTGATTTACACATTCTCTTTGCTTATTTATTTATTTTTATAGTTTAAAGTCATCCCAGAGTACATTGCATGGAATGATGAAGGCCTTTACAGTATTATATATAGAAAAAGCTAATAATCCCCCTGGAGCAGCACTTTGTGACAGCGTGAAGGAGAAACCACCTTTTAACCTGTGACAGAACCAGGCTCAGAAAGAGTCTGCTTGGGGAGGTTAAGCAAGCAGAGCTACTCAGTGCATCGTATGAGGTTACTAAGAAGAATGAAGGAGTGGTTTGTAGCGCTAACCAACTTATCAAAAAGGAATGTTTGAAGCCTAATCTCAAAAGTAGAGACGACGTCTGTTGACTGCATCCAAACTGGGAGCTGCTTCCCGAGGAGAGGAGCCTGAAGGCTGAGGGCTCTGCCTCCTATTCTACTGTTCTCTGCTAAGGTTGTGTAGTAAAAAAACAAAGTACATGACTTGTTAAGATGTCATTTTAAGTGTTTAACTGACAGTTTCGACTGGCTGTGATGTTACAGTTTTGCCTCAAAGGCTTGTTGTACAGGTTGCGGCACATTTTCAGCCTACAAAGAACTATTGTAGTTGTTGTTTAGTCTCATAACCTGTGCTTATCTCATTCTTGAAAATATATCGGGGGTGGGGGTAAGTTTCAATTACAGGAAATATTGTAACAAAAGTAGAGCTGCATGTTGTGTCTCGGGGTTTTTCCTCATTTTGGCATAAGATAGAAATAATCTGAGTCTGACCATCTCTGTTGGTGGCAGCGGCAGAGCGGTGAAACCTTACACACCCCGCTGAGTCAGTCAAGTTCGATTAGCAAATAATATAAATTCATCCAGAAAAGCTCCCGTCAAACATGTCCAGACACAAACAGCCAAGAGCAAATTTTATTAAGCAACTGCACTTATTGGGAAAAAACAGTTGAAGCAAGTCTGGGAACGACAGTAAAGTATCCACAGATGTTCAGTCATTGTGAAATTCCTGCATGCTTCCCTCACTTTTGCTTCAGCTGAAGATGTCACGGTGTTGACACGTGGTGGGACTGTCAGATTACCCGTTGAAACGACACCCACTTGTAGGAGCGAGATGAGAAGGTAAACGTTCTGTCGTGCGATAATGACGGCGCCGCGCTGACAGAAAACTGTTATTAGTGCAGTTACAGGAATCGGCGTGACATCCAGAGTGATGTTTCCTGGGCTTCTGGTTGGCTTGTAACGCAGACTGATTCATCCTGGAAATCTGCCAATATTTCGAAACATTTCCAAATCCGTCTTTTTGTGGCTCCTATGAAAATCTAACCTTTCAAACTGCTCGGTGCATCATGCTTACTGAACAGTTCTGCTGCTCTGAGTTTATCCTGTTGGACTTGGAGCTGTTAGATATTGATCAATAATTTCTGTTACTGAGACACTGAAAGAGAGAGGACCTCAAAATTATTTGAGTCTATACACAAAAATTAGGAAATTAGAAAATGGCACATGAAATGTGCCTTAAATCTGTTTAAAATTGATGTTAATCCTCAAATTTATGTGAACCATGCAAAACTACTATAGCAACTTTCCAAGTAACTTAACTTGGAAAGTTACTCGGAAATAATCCGATACTGTTCTTTGTGCAGACTGTCAGGTCTTATTGTTTCTAAAACAAGCCCTTTATGCTCATCTTCTCATTGGCTGCTCCTTGCTGAACCTTCAAACAGAAGGTTTGAACAGCAGGTGGGTGGAGCTTCTGTGCTTTTGGTTTACGTTGATGTCATATACATATTTGATCTGTTTAATGTGAGCTTCCATCACTGCTACGTGTGCATACTGTTTACAAAAAGGTCCAGTTTGACAGAGGGATTATCCACGTGCAAAGCAAATAAAGCAGACCAACCACAGTTGATGTAGTCTGCATTGCTGGAATATGTAGTTACCCTTCTGGAAAAGGTGTATGTCAGGCTACAGCGTAGGTGATTGAACACAGAACTATAAATTAAGCTTTACTGCACTCATCTGTTAGCAGTAACACACTCAGAAGAACACTTATCTGCACTGTCCTAACTGCAGATTAACCGGGTGTCTGACCTACAGCACTGCGGTATATTTTCTTCTCCCACATAAACTAACTGTTTCCTGATTGGCCCGACTGAAGGTGGTCTTTATTGTAGGCCGGTAAGGTTTCCTCCTGTTAAGGTTAGAAGTAAACTGTGCGTAGTATTTGGGCATCCGTCCTAGTAAGTACTAACAGAGAACTGTATTTTTTATATTCAGACGTCCCTCCACCCGAGTCATACGACTGCACAGTGATTTATGATTACAAGACTTGGTTCATTTTTTTTGATGACAGCTTGGCTAAAACAGGGAAGTCAGGTGAGACAGCTGATTTGGTCCCTGTGCGTGTCCCGCATCTCACCCCAGACGAGGTTTTGGGGAGGGGGCTACCCTAGTTGGATATAAGGGGGTAAAACATGAATACAGTGAATATTGTGTATTGCTTGAAGAGGCCTCGAGTCCACTCCAAACTATATTTATTTATTACATTTTTGGGATTCTGTTATAAATATTGACAGTAAGTACACATATAGTTGGAAAAGCTGAAGTTCTTCAGCACGCTGAGTCCCTAACAGAAAGAAACGGGCAGAAACATATTTAATTGGCATCAGATTCACTGACCTGTGTTTGCTGAGGCATCTCACGACAGTGACACCTCTCTGTGGCTGTGCCTTCTGTCCTGTTTGCAGTGCCCGGCCGAGTGCTGTTTCTTGTTCTCAGCTCATGAAACAGCGTACTTGTGTTTTCCCCCTGGCGGTTTGATTGTCTTCCAACCAAAAGAGGTTCCAAGTCTCTCCCGAGTCAGCTGCAAACTCACATGTATCCACCCTACAGCTGCTCTCCAGATCCACAGCGACATGCCTTTTAATTATCCACCAAGCAGCTGAAGGAGAATACTGAGAGCTTCATCTCCCAGACATACACGTCTCTGAAGTTTTAAGAATTTAGTGTGGGAAAGTGTTATTCATGCATTTATTTAAGGCCTAAAGGCTTTCTGAAATATGCCTTTTTAAATGTGGATGAATGGGCCTTTTAATTAATCGGCTCTCTTGAGATGTGCAGTCCTGTTTAGCGAGTATCACTTTCACGAGTGTGAGGATACCTTTTCCTCTCGTCTCTTTGTGCACGTTGTTTTTGATCACTGACAGCAGGAAGACGGTCTGCTGATGAGCAGCTGCTTCCTGTGGAGCTTCCAGTCAACACCTCTGCTCACGCTCACTCCCTGACATCGGAGTGTGCTGCGTGCCGGGACCTCTGACCCCTGCTGACAACGGCGTCGTTAATAATTTAAGCCTACCAGGTGTTATGTACAGTTCACTGGGTTTTGAGCTTGTTTTTTCATTTTTTTTTCTCACAGTTTATGATCAGCCTGAAAATTTGAACCATTGGTACCAAAGCTGTGCTTCCTCACACTGTTTACTTTAGAATAGGATTTATTTCCCAGTTTCTTTGCTGCTCTGCTGTCTTGATCTTTGCATTTTGTACGGATACATCAGGATATATACCTACATGGATATATCCATACTTATGGATACACCCGAAAAATATTACTACCATTTCTAGCTCAAACCAAACCTTTACAGAAATGAATGAAAATAAAAACTGCACATAGCTAAGCTAAAGACATGACATCACCTCTTTGTATTTATAGAGCTCAAGTTCAGCTTTTATATTTGTAAGAGCCAAAACAAAATGTTCTTGTAATTTTGCACGAAGCGAGCGGACTCCTTCGGGTGTTTTTAGTGAAAACGAATGCCGAACAAGAAGAAATGGCTCAGCGGAGCCAACCGTGAATCTGCATGACTCTAAGTCTTAATACAGGCGAGGTGTATGCGAACATTTCAGCCCCATCCTGTTGTCATTAAGGGCAAAACTATAGAGACAAAACTATTTTTTGGAGCCAACCTGAAGTGCTTGGCTTTTATGCCGCTGGAATATTATGCCCTAATATTCTTTAATATTTTTAGGTGGGTTTTTTCATTTGTAATCATTTCTGTCTACTTAGTGTCCAAAACTTGAAAGCCCAAGATTGGTTAAGGATGTAACTTAAAACCTTGTTTTTGTATATTTTGGCCAGGTTAAATACAGAATTGTTGTTAGCAATGTGTGTTAGCTGTGTGTTATCTTCGGCTCAGGTACCATCCCACCACAGTCAGAGAGAATTTGTGTCCTTACACATCCTCATAAGCAGAGAGCTTATTGATGTCCTCTCCTGCCTTGTAAACCAAGTGTCCATCTTCATAAATTAAATTTATGAGCTGCATTAGAATTGAGCGAAGGCAGCTCGACTGCAACATGTTTTAAAGTGAAAAATGGGGTAAATTTGAATCATTGCTGATTCCATATGTTTTAAAAGCAGCTAGTTTCTGGCTGAGAAGATTCTCTCTGAGTAAACTGATCCTGGATGAACTTCCACTCGCCTGAAGGGGAAAAAGGGAAGAAAAACCCACACACTTGCTCTCTAAATGTTTACCATCTCTAAGCTGAGTCTGGACTCTAAGTATATTCCAACCACAAAGCCACTGAGCTATGGTGACGTCATAAACCATAAAATAAGGCACAGGAGTGAAAAGCAAGCAGAGGGAGCTTGTTAAAAGTTGATCCTGTGGTCAGTGAAAGCTGGAAGTCCTGAGTGAATGTCATAAAACAGATTTCCGTTGGCTCATTTTTATATTTATGCTTGCTTTTCCTTGACCATGTATGCAGAGTTCGCTGATATTTATCAGTAAAACTTTCATAAAAGAGTCATTTATGCAATTTCCTCATCAAGATAAAACGGTACTGCCGAGCCTCTAGCACAGAGCTTCTACTACAGTCGGTTCACACTGTTGCTTTTTGTTTTATCTGCTGAAATGTGCCCCCCCCAACGATGTTTGTCACAGGGATAAAAATGCCTGTGGTATCGAAAAGGGTTTGGAGTCTCAAGTGTGTTCTTGGGTATTGGTACTGAGTTTGAAATCCTAAAATCATCACAACCCTAGTCTGCACTGCAGATTGGCCTTAAAGGTTTTGATACAAAAAAGGACGTTTGCTGTGTGCTTGACGTCCAGGGTGAAAGTGCATGTGGAGGTGGTCAGAATGGGATTTCCATAGAATGAGCCAAACATAGCAGCAATTAATAAAACACAATCAAACAATGTACTGTATACAACACAATGTCTGCACCTCCATCGATTTATAATTTAGTGTTTGGATTTACGGTTTGTTTAAATCAGGAGGGCTCGTTTAAATGGTGAAAATGGCATGAAAACAATAATGTGAGATCGAGTTTGAAATTGGCCGCTGGAGGAAACGCAAGTGACTAAAACATCTACGGTCATTTCTCAGTGTGCTGTAAACAGGAATGCAGTGTGCAGTAGTTCTATAAACACCTCATAAAAACAAAAAGCCTTTTTCCACAGAGCATCAGAGTCAGAATACAGCCAGCGCTCTGATTACTGCGGTGCATGAAAATCTAATCAGAAACATTATCTAAACTCAGTCAAGTCAGCAGCTCCTCGCAGCATCCGATTGGCCGCTGCGAGCGGAGCCGTGTGTGTTTTATGGCTGCTGCTCATGTCTGTGTAATGGGTCACAGATCATATACGAGCAGAGCCTGTGTGTGTGCAGACTGGGTTTTTTTCTGTACTTCTGCATATGTCGGTGTGTTTTTTAGTGTGATAATCACAGTTCTCCTTTATCCATCATCATGATCATCAACATTAGTTATCCCAGAAAAAGCCTCTGCAACCTCCGACTTCCTTCCATAATGCACGGGCCTGTTTGTCCTCGTAAACACAGAAAGCTTCAGAACTGTCGATTGAAGCCTTCACAGGTCTCGACAGTGAACCGCTTTTACTGAGAAGAAGTTTGTGTCATAGATGAGCCTGTTTGAATAAAGATGCCAGGGGAAAAAAACACACCTTTTCACTGGATTGCGGGAAAAACCTTCAGAATATTCAGTACGATGTGTCTGCAGGGCCACACACATGGTTCCATTTACCCCTGTGCTAGTGAACAGCCATGGGAAGCGGGAATTTGGCTTTTCAGTGTCTGTCTTACAAGCTGAGTGGGTGCGATTTGGCTGTGATGGGACTCTGTTGTTCTGCTGCCACATCAAGGAGCCGCACACAGAGGGGGATATCTGGTGCATTAATAGTTCATTTTTCTCCC